>NC_057798.1:130144130-130444130 GCF_018294505.1 Triticum aestivum
AAGGGCGGTTGAATCGAATTTGGGGGGAATTTCTGTGTGGGGGGAGGATTTTCACGCGGTGGGCGGGGGGAGTTTGGCGCATGGTCGGTTTCTCCAAGTGCAGTCCCACGTGTCAGTGAAGAGGCAAGACGAAGCGTGTTCCATTTGCGTGAGACTTGTGCAGGACCGAATGTGTGTGGGGTGCAATGCGACCGCTACAGGAGTGCTGTGAGTGTACCGCCTTTTTCCCTTTTAAACTAGGTGCTTCGCCCCCTCAAAAAAAATGTTGCTTCGCGCGATCCATCGATACTACTACTAGTAATCCGGTAATCCCGACTAATAAATCAGCGTGGCCGGGTCTTTTCCCGCGCGATATGCTGGGAGGTTGGCTTAGTTGGGTTTTTTAGATTTGTCTCGTTTCAATAAAAAGCAGAGTTGGTGATGATGGTGTGCCTGTCATCCTGCAAGATAGGTCGTCCGATCTATATCTAACGGATAGGAAGGAAACTATGACAATTTGCCCGCACTCCTCTCCACATTTGCAGATAAGGCTTTCCCTCGTTCATCCTTTTCTCCCACAAGATCTTGATCTTCCGTGCACTAGTACTCCTACAATATGTATATTATTGTGAAAGTTCATATACACCGGCCGAGATTAATGCAAACACGGTAGATTTTCATTACATTTCGAACTTCTATAAGACAGAAAAATAAAAGAAACACGACCCTAAACCTATTCTACGACGGCGACCGACGTCCTCCATCTGCGATCTCTATGTACGGGGGCGGGGTTCAAGACCTGTGAAGTGAAGGTGCAGTCTCCGGCGAGGAAGAGTAGAACACGGGATACGGACCGGCCAGTTGGCACACCATGCCCTGCCGCCTCCCATGGCCTACTCATCCTCGGAGGAGTCCCCGACCTCGGCGGTGCCGGACATTGGACGACGGAAAGTAGGATGCGTGGCTGACGGTGCTCCCGTCGTCGGCCGCCAGCGTGGCCACCGCTTATGCGGTCGCGTCCGCGTCCGGCTACCTCGAGCTTCATCCCCGAAGACAAGCTCTCCCATAGAGCGTTCGCACTTGCGGTCATGGCGGATGTGGTGTCAGGTAGGAGGACGATGCGCTATGGTGTGGAGGTTAGCTGGGCGTTGCCGCTTTAAGTAGCGCAATCCGGTGAGGCCAAGCGTCCGGGTGCGTCATTAAGTCGCCAGAGTTGGTTCCTCGGGCACCGAGCCTCTTAACGACGACATACGAATGGACAGCATGAAAGCGGGTAGCTGGCGCGGGTGGGGAACGCACCGCGCGACGGCGCAAGGGACGAGGGCTTTGGTGTGCCATGGTAGTCAGCTGCGGTCGTGGAAACGTTGGAGATGCCCTTTGCTCAAATGCGATCCTCGCATGTCATTGAAAAAGCAAGACGACCCGGCATGGTCTCAGGTCCAGAGGATGCAGTTGGCCGCGCTACACCACTCCGCGGACGCGTTGCGTTGCCCCATGCATCCTCGACGAGCCGGGTGTTGGGGTGTGTTTGGATTGTGGCCAAAGTGCACCTTACCAAAATCTTGGTCATGACCCAAAGATTGGTCTTTGTTTGGATGGTTGCCATTTCTTTGGCATGCCAATGAACTCTAGCCAACTCTAGTTCATTTTTCTTGCCAATGTCGGCCAAATCATGGGCAACCAATACCTCAACCAAAATTTTGGCTACCCAATGCTTTTATGGGGCAACCTTGGGCACAAACCAAACATACCGTTGGTCGTGCCACATCACAAACGCCACCCTTGGCACACTGAAACCGATCATGTCTATCAACGATATGAGCGTGTCGCTCACCGCGGTCGCCGTGTCCAGAGCCGGTGCTGGAGCTGCGCCCCGTTGTTGGCCCCAAAGACCCACATGAACGGTTGACGGTGGCAAGGAGGTCGTGGGCCAGCTCCTCCATTGGACTAGTCTGCGCTACGTCGTCCCGACGGGTGTGCCCCACATGTCAGTTTCCCTATTTTCCCGGCCATATTCGAGCGTCAGTGCTCCGCGTTTCGCATTAGGCCTTTCACTATGTAGGCCAAGCGAGACAATTTATTGTTTATTTGAGTCGTTCAAGTGTAATCATGTGGCGTTTGCTTATTTCTCATTCCTATCCAACCCTCTTCTCCATCGATCATGTCGCCCTCCAGTCGAGTCCATCCTCCCGCATGCCTCATTTGAACATTCCGCCGAGTATCATTCGCATGTACCCACCCTAGTCCTCTTTCAATAGATCTCCGGACCCCGAGATGAAATCGAGAGGGAACGAGTGGGGGCACGTGATACCTAAGGCGGATTCAAAATTTTGAACCGGTGATCATAGCATCCGCAAATCATATATAAAGGGTATTCAATGTTCGTTTCATTTTTGAACGCACAATATACTCCCTCCTATCCTTTCTACCTTACATATAAGTTTTATGTGTAGTCAAAGTATCTCTACTATGATAAAAAAGGTATCAACATTCAACAACGCCCAATCAATATTGTTAGATTCGTACATACTCCTAGATTTGTACTCGAGATGGTTTCCAATTTGACTATTGACAAGATTAATAGTACTCCTTTCACATAGGTGAGTAAGTCATCTTAGGCTGTGCACCGTGACCAAGGAGGAGGGGAAAACGGGAGACATTAATGTTTATTTGCTAATTAATAGTATTGCATGCAATGAACTAACCACTGCATGTCATGTTTGATAGTCTCAGGTCATTAAAAGCATGCACACCCTCATCTCTTATTGGTTCATATGTCAAGAAACAAGAAACGAGGTAGAAGTTAATGCACCACGCCTATGTGTGTTGGGATTATTTGGTTTTCGTAAGATGACTTACACACCTAGACGGAGGGAGTACATGAGATGTATAATGTGAAAATTATATCATTGGAAACTCCTTTCACATACGAAATTGACCATATGCTTTGTGTAAGTTGCATGTCATATATTATTACTCTAACATTTGGTCAAAGTTAGCCTTGAAAAACGCATTAGACCCTGTATGCTTTGTGTAAGTTGCATGTCATATATTATTACTCTAACATTTGGTCAAAGTAGTATAGTGGAAGTGGATCCTCTGACATAGGTATCCCTGCCTTACCCCCCCCCCTTTCGGTCACTTACTGGTGGACCCCATGCTTGCTAGGCCCCGCATGTCAGTTACTCAATGGGTTCGGCCACGTCAGGGGATCCTCATCCGTAGTATACTCCCTCTGTTTTTATTTACTCCGCATAAAACGGAGGGAGTGGTGGTATAATAAATGACGCGGGCGGGGGAGGGGGAGGGACGTCGGTTTGCTCTCAACTGCGGTCCCACAAGCGAGAGAAAATGCAAGACAAAGCGTGTTCCATTCGGTGAGCGACATGGAGGGTCCAGCGTGCCGGGCTGCAACGCGAACGCGACAAGAGAGGTGTACAGTCAAAACCGATTGACCGGTCGTCACCGGAACCACTATTCACACCAGAACCTTCGCTGCTCGGCCTACGCCAGCCACTGCCCTAAAACCACACCAAATCTCCAGCCCATTCCCCCACCTTTCGATCCCCTAGCCCGCATCAAGCATCCCCTAGTTCGCCGGAAAGCCATGGTGCGCCGCAAGATCACTTACTACAAGATGCTGACGTCGGAGCACCGTGCAGAAATCGCGGCAGCGGTCGGTGCCACAGACCTCCGTTCCCAAGCTTGCTTTGTGGTGGGCCAATCCCCGAGTTCTCTGGAGCCAAGCTACGAGGAGGAGGAAGCCGATCCAATGTTCACTGCGGAGGTCGCGGCGCAGAAGGCCCCCGATGGGTATGAGACGATGGACGTCGACTTCGTGCCGGCGTCCGAGTCCCCCATGGTGCAGGCGGACCAGCGGTTCAACATGGCGATACTAAAGGAGGACCGGGAGGCAGAGGCTCAACTCGACGCGGAGCACGCGCATGCCGCTGCCATCGAGGATCTCCTGCAGGCGGAACCAGATGTCGTGGATGTGAACCGGGAGGCAGAGGCTCAACTTGAGGCAGAGCGCGCGGATGTCGCTGCCATCGAGGCCCTCCTGCAGGCGGAACCGGACATCCTGGACATGAACCGGGCGGCAGAGGCTCGACTCGATGCAGAGGGCGCGGATGCCGCTCTCATCGACGCCCTCCTACGGGCGGAACCGGAAGTCCTGGACTTGAGCCGGGCGGCAGAGGCTCGACTCAACGCGGAGCGCGCGGATGCCGCTCTCATCGACGCCCTCCTGTAGGTGGAACCGGAAGTCCTAGACTTGAACCGGGTGGTGGAGGCTCGACTCAACATGGAGCGCACGGATGCCGCTGCCATCGAGGCCCTCCTGCAGGCGGAACCGGACGTCCTCGACTTGAACCGGGATGTGCTCTCATCCGTGGAGAGCGCCCGCACGCTCCGCTTGAACGAGTAGCTGGAGGCCGAGGACAACCACGGTTCGGAGACACACGTTGGCAGCGACGGCTGGTTCGCGCCGGCAGCCAAAGACGACGAGGCCGTCTCTTTCCGCGAGCAGTGATAGTTTTTCTTTATGTTGTTGTTTTTATTATTATGGATCTTTTGCTGTGTAAAAACATACTATTTGTTATGCAAGTCGCCTGAGTCTACCATTTCAGGCGGTTGGATGAATATTCTACGTCTCCTAACCCTTCTTTCCTTCTTCCTCACCTCTTCTTCTTCCCCAACAGACCACCGCACGGGCCGTACGGATACTCTGGTTGGATAAACATACTCTATGAATGAAAATTATGTGTCAGCGATAGGATGGCTGAGTTTGGTTTGTTCACATGCGACAGCACATGTCAGTGAGGGTGCGTTCCCTTGGTTGGGTTTGCGGCGTGCAGGAGCGAAGTGTGAGGGTGCGGTGCGACCGCGGCATGCAGGAGCGACCGTGTGAGGCCTTATACAATGGGAGGTGCTTAGAAAAATAAACCGGGTTTTTCTAAAGCACCGGTGCCTATTTCTATAGGAGAGACGCTTAGTTAAGCATCTACCCTGTACAAATATGCACCGGTGCTTAAGGAAAGCCTGGTTTATTTCTCTAAGCACCTCTCCTAAGCACCTCTCATTGTACAAGGCCTGAGGGTGCGGTGCGACCACGACAGACGTGCGCAAGTGTACCTCCTTCTCATTTTGAAAACTTTAGGTAAGCTTGGCAAAAATGTGTGGCGAAGTTTGGCAATGCAAGGCCTAGACCCAAACAGGATAAGTACGTACTACCTCTGTCCGGGTTTATTGGTCCCCATTGTATTTCGTGCCAAATTTTGACCATAGATTAAACTAAGAAAATGTTCACGCATGTCACCAAACATTATATTTTCGCGAAACTATGTTCAAATACGAATCCAATGAGTTAATTTTTCTTGACATGCATTAACATTTTGTTAGTTAAATCTTTAGTCAAAATTTGGCACAAACTATAAAAGGGACCTATAAACCAGGACGGAGGTAGTACGTACTAGGAGTACTAGTGTTAAAAAAGAAAGGCAGGGTTTTCCTTCGATACAAATCCTCGTTTCACGTGTCAATTAATGCGTTTTTTTTCTCGAAAGACCAAAGAGCTAACCATCTCACTCCTCATCGCTTGATTAATGCAGCGCCATGCAAACGAACCTTCTCACTTCCGCATGCATGCAGGGGATATTAATGTCCTTGGTTGCTAACCCCATCAATTTTGCCTCGATTAGTGTTAGTGGCCCTTTGCAAACTGTAATTTTGATATACTGGCCTTGTGTACAAAAAAATGGAGGTGGTAACTATATTTGAATTCCTTGCCCATTGCGGTGACGTTGATGAATTTTTTTTTGTGGTTTGGCGAAGTGCGTTCGACGGAGAACACCATTGAGGGAGACCACGGTAAGTCGTTCGCAAGTGCTGCCTGCAAGCCGAGACAACCGCCTTATTTGCATCCAGGAAGTCCTTTAGTAGTAATACTACTACTACTAGGAGTACTAGTGCGGTGAGATGGTTTCTCGAAGAAGACGATGGAGAAGCGGAGTCAGCGAAGAGTGAAATGATAGTTGCTTCGTCCGTGCTTTGTGATTTGACGCCTCACTGCTTTGTGATTTGTGATAGAAGGGACAGGGGAGTAGACTCTGTGCTCTATACTGTACTACTCCTACATGCATCCAAGCATGGGAGAAAGAGGAGAGACATTGCATTTTTCTATTCCTTCAATCAATCAATCAGGGAGCTTCGGTTCCATCTTTTTGGCTTTGGCAACGCCGTCCACAATGGTTCCCACGATGCCAAAAGCTATTTTCACATTTGGCTACACATTGTGGATGCCCTTAACCGTACCACTTGGTTTTACTCCTGTGTGCTATCTATACAAATCTCAATTATATTGATCTAAAAAATTATAGAATCAAAGATTAGTAAAAAGGAGGTGATTTTGCCGCGCGGATGGCGGGGGAGGTTTCTTATTTTCGGAGGACGTTGTCATGGCGGTTTGCTAACATGCGGTCCCATGTGTCAGTGCTTTACCAAGCTGATCCATGTCCCACATGAGGCAGAACAACGGGAGAAGCAGAGGGTGTGTCACCGCGTGAGGTCCGGTGGGTCGAGGTGAGGCCCTTTGTTCGGTTCCGTCCTGCGCCACATTGGTCGGCCCATGACACATTTAGGAAGACCCATGGATGACTAGTCATACAAGACAAACATAGCAGAATTGTGAAGGACTCTGTGTCCACTGACAAAGCCGGCTAGGATTTGTAACCCTAGGTTCTCGGACTATGGTAACCCCTCTATCTCTGATATTACTATTCATCCAACCTAACTTTAAGGGGCATCCTACAGAATGCTCTGCTAGAATCATACTCGTCGATTAGGAAGAGAGGTGTGAGATAATGCGTGAGAGACAGGTGTAAAGATAATGTGCGTACATGAGACACGTAGGCAGATCCATGTATATAGAAAGGGTCGATGAGGATTGTGCGTGTGTATGTTTGCGAGAGGAAATGTGCTTGTGTTAAAGGTTAGTGAAAACAGTTGTAAATGGTTACGAGAGGGAGGGAGGGTTATATCTAGAGAATGTGTGCGAGAAAACACCTCGGGAGAGAGTGTGTGAGCATGTGTGAGAGACCACCGATGGAGAGTGAAACTACACGTAAAAGACTGCTCTACACATTGATTAAAGATATAAATTGTATCCAAATATTAGGATGGGATCATGATATTTGCAATTCACGTAAGGAGCGGTCATTGATCCATCAGACATCTAGATTCTATCGAATTTGAGCATGTCTGTGTTATTATTCGACACAATTGATCCACATAGTTAGTATTTTGAACTCCAGACAATGCATCGCTTTAGCAATCAAATATAAACATGAGTATAGTTCATGTTGTGTGTGTCAAGCACATTATACATATGAAAGTTACACAATGGACATTTATAAATAGCTACCAATGAACTAGTATACATTTGAATTCAACCTAAGGTAATTTAAAAAAAATCGAATTCAACATGAAGTCCATTCAATTATTTGAATTTGATATCAGGGCATTTGTAAACCATACCTAAACTATGGGGGTACCAATCTTTGCTCTGATTTTGTACATAATAGCATATGTAGTCGTGTACAAAATAGATTCAAATTTAGCTCCTCCATTCCAAAATAATCGTAGTTATAGGATTTTCAAGTGTCAAAATTCAAAAGGAAGCGGATAATTTAATGAGGTTTTCAAACATACAAGGTCAAATATAACATTGTCTATTTAGGTCAATCCTCATAGTTCAAGAGTACTCTAAACGTGAATGCTTGTGTTTCAAAATTTCAAACGAAGCGCCAAAAGAGCCTCTACTCCCCCGAACCCGCGTGAGACCAATGTTTGGTAGTACAAGGAAATTACTTTTCTAATAACTCCGACCCGTGAAACCTACCGGCCCGACGTCCAAATGTCTAAACCGGGGTAGGTTTGTAGCTTCATCTAGACGCCACGCAACCGCCTCCGAAAAACATTCATACACAATGGTCGCCTAAGCACACATGCGCGTGGCCGAAATCGCTCACGCCCACTATTTGGGACACCTGGGATTACCATCCTACCCCCGACCCGCAGTAGGTCCAAAATTTAAGAGGGGGGCAAAGTTTGTACTTTCCCCAAATTTCAAACAAGCGTGTCCCATCTTCTGTTCAAAAAAGCCAAAAACAAGCGCGTCCTAGACCGAAACATGGTTCCCCCCACCCGTCCGATTCCCCATTCGTACTCCGTGGGCGCCAAAACTACCTCTCCACCAGTCGCGAAACCCCGGCGTCCTCCGTCCGCCACCCCATCCCACCCATCAACCGCCGCCCTCCTCCATCACGCCGGAGCCGATACCCCGACGTCGTCGTCCACCGCAACCTCAACCGCAGCGCCCTCCACGGCTAGTAGTTGAAGCCGAGGCTGAGCCGTCCGTACCCGAGCCAGTTCAACCACGCCGTCCTGCGCCTGGGATTGTCGGCTTGACTTAACATGGCACAGAGAAAGAGGAAGAAACAGAGAATGGCAGGGAATGAGAAGCAGATGAATCCTGCAGATTCTGCTGGTACTGATGGTGCAATAGAAGGTGAAAGTCCAGCGGAAAATTCTACAAACACGGCATCCCATGCAACACGAACTGCAAAAAAAGCCAAACAGAAACAAATAGCTGCCACCAAACAAGCAGAGATAGCCCTAGTTCTTGCAACACCTACCATAGTACTACCAGCTGCACGACATACTCGTGCGTCAACTGAGCTAGCAGCACGTTCCCAAGCTCCCTTGCCACCTGACACTACTTCCCAAGCACTCTTGACACAAGACGAGTTGGCAATATCAGATGAACCTTGTGAGCTTCAACAGCAAGAAGGTAGTTGTTGGAGTCAAGTTACAGTTGCATGCTTCTTTATATGTAATCTCACAGTTTGATGTACACCAACACTTCCTATGTTTGTTGTTGGACTAGCACCTAGGCGCAAGAGGAAACAAACATCAGGGATAGTGCTCGATAGGTTACCTAAATCTAGAGGAGGAAGAATGGAGATCCGTTTTGAGGGAGGTTTAAAAAGGCCATGTGATGCTACAGAGTCAGCCAAGTTAGTATCAGAGGCAAGGGTTGCCGTTAGGTGTCATGTACGTATCCTCCCAACATGGATTCAGTACAGGAATGACAAAGACGAAACCCAGTTCAACACCTTCCTCGACCATTTATCTGTAAGTATGGTTATGTATGGAAACTAGTAATATCGTCTTGCTCTGTCCCATACTTTCTGGGTTGCTGATAATGAGACTCCCATAATTTTCAACAGATGAGGTTCAAGTTGGATAGCCAAGATGATGCAACCAGACAAGCTTGCACCCATGTTTTCAAGTCTGCTCCGCGACAGTATCGGTATAACTTGAGGAAAACTCACTTTGAAGGCAAGGCTAACAGTGAACTTTCCCAAACATCTCCAGTGAAAAATATATCAGATGAAGACTGGAGGGGCCTTGTTAAACACTGGTCTGATCCGAAGTATCAGGTACATTATATATATGTGATCAGATCACATGTTGAAGTCCTATTGACGCATGTGCCACACAAATCTATCTTCTTGTAGGTGAACTGTTCAAAGAACAAGGCCAACTGTACGAAAGTGAAATTCCAACAGACGACAGGATCTCGTAGCTATATTGCACACTGCAAGGCTCTTGTAATTAGCTGTTGTTTCACTCTTTTCGTTGTACCATATTATCATATCTATATTGACTTGTTCGAAATGGAGAGGAAAGCCCGCAGGAACCAAAAAGTACCTGAACCAAATGCTGTGGAAATCTTCAAGGACTGTCACACCAGCAAGAAGAAGGGCATGACTACACCAGTCAAAGCCGTTGTTGTAAGTCCTTAATCCTCATGCCTTTTAACTACTGCTTACTTTGACTTGTGCCTTGAACTGCATGGTTTGCAGCCAATGTCTATTACTCTTTTCAATTTTATACATAATTGTCTTAGCATATCATTGCACCTTACAAGGTTTAAAAGGGAGGAGTGATGTTCCTTTGATCTTGACCCGTAATCTAGTTCCGTGCTGGACTTGCCCACACAACGTTACAATTGCCTGTTTGTCTGTTCTCAATTGTTTTGTGATATGAATGATGCCATACTATGCTTACCGTATTATAAACTTTGTCTCTTTATCCTTAGCTCTCAATACAATGTGAAGAAATAGACAATACATTAGCGATGGTACATGGTCATATGTTTGGAACCTGGTTTTATTATGTACTTTGCAATAAAATACAACTAATATTTTACATGGGTTCACCAGAATAAGTTCTGTATATAGACCAAAGCTATTTTGTTTGGTTTTGCTGCCTCCTTAATATCTTCTGTTCTGGTACTACTAATGTAAAACCTCAACTTTTTAGCGAGCTATGGAAAAAATGGTGGAACCGCCACCTTCTGAAGGTGGCGAGGCAACTATAACCGCAATGTCAGCTCTTGCTGCAGTGGGTTAGTACCTGTCC
This sequence comes from Triticum aestivum, assembly GCF_018294505.1. Classification (NCBI taxonomy): domain Eukaryota; kingdom Viridiplantae; phylum Streptophyta; class Magnoliopsida; order Poales; family Poaceae; genus Triticum; species Triticum aestivum. Next base: position 130,154,595 of record NC_057798.1, read on the forward strand.
ACTAACAGTGCCAAAAGCATGTTCCTGCGTAATATTGGGTTGGTTGTTAAGGCAATATTGTCCAAAGTGCCTCATGATCAAGATATGCAAGCTCAAAGCAATGTTGTATCTGCGCTCCAGACACAAGTCCATTCCCTAACAGAGGCCCTTTGTGAAACAAGGAGAAACATTGCTCAATGTCGTCAAGATATGCATGGTTTTGAAACCAGACTATCAGACATTTGCTATGTTGTTCAGGATGCTAGGGGAAATGAAGGCGGGGGTTATGGTGTTCCATCGGACAATACAGCATGAAAACGTAACAGTCAGGTCAAATGAACTGAGCTTCTGAACTTCTGGTGGTGCATTTATCTGCTAGACTGTTAAGTTTTATGCCAACCTTCCTTTTGTTATATAGTTGTAATTTGTTTTGGTGCGATACAAAATTTATTCTTAACGAGCAGCCACCGGCTGAAGAAAACAGTAAGCCATTTTTGTATAGTGTAGGGTGTTCCCTATATTTGCACTGGTGGCGATCTTTGATGCCGAGTGGATGTAATCTGTGCAATCGACTTAATAGCCTAGCGTTAGTTTGTGCCTTATTTATTTCCTAGTCTTCTTTTTCCCTGGTTTGCAAGTGGCCGCAACTACCCATGGGCCATATATGGGTCGTAGGATCCATGGGTCTCCTACGGGCCGTCGATAAATGGGCCTGTAATCGGTGGGCCTCGGGCCATCGATAAATGGGCCTAGGGCCGTCGGATAAATGGGTCTACATGGGCCGTAATAGGGCGTAATTGGTATTGGCCCAGCATGGTAACGGGCCGTTAACAGGCCATAGGACTACAAAAGCTTAATTCTGTCACAGGCATAACGGGTCATTAATGGGCCAGAATATAGGACGGGCTAGCCAGAAACGGGCCGACTCTTACCACGGGCCGAATTTGGCCCATTAGGGTAACAGGCCAGTAACGGGCCGACTCTTGCCATGGGCCGAATTTGGCCCATTTGGGGAACATGCCAGTAACGGGCCGACTCTTGCCATGGGCCGAATTTGGCCCATTAGGGGAACAGGCCAGTAACGGGCCAGAAGTAATCGAGCGCCAAAATGGAGCCCAAGAACATATGGGCCGTCAATAGGCCGAAAGCTAACACGGGCTGGAAACGACCCATGTAAATCATGGGCCATTAACGGGTACAAAGAAAATTACTATTCATTATGGGCTAGAGTCACCATGGGCCTGTAAAGGGCCGAAAGATACGAAGGCCTCATATGGGCCAAAAGACGTCGTGGGCCATACATGGGACGAAAGTGAAATGGGCTGGTGTTATATTCGACGGGCCACATGACGTTGTTGGGCCGATTTCCTTTAGTGCCTAACGGGCCGTAAAATGGGCTATTTGTGAAGAGACCGTTAACAGGCTTTTCATGGGCCAGCCCGTTAACTTTTGACCAAGTCAAACGGGCCGGCTTTATAAGCTAAATGGGCCAGTGGTGGGCCGTGGCACGTGTCGACATATCATAGGCGCCTATCTGACCCACTAACGAGCTGACACGTGTTTCGTCCGGCCAATAAGAATTTTACACGTGGAAATTTCCCATTGGCCAGGGCTGTTAACGGGTTATCGGATCCAAAACCTGACTCGATAGCTTAACGGCGTTCCGTTACGGTGGATGCCACGTGCCGGTCACCCTTGACGAAAGCACTTCTATGACGCGCGATTTATCATCATGGAAGTGGACACTTCCGTGATGATAATTTTGGTAATGTCATGGAACACTTCTACGACAGCACAGGTATGACTATCTTGATTCTGTCATAAATTTGTCATGGATGTACATGCATGACAAAAAACGTGACCTACTGTGACAAACACGTATCACCATGGAAGTGTATTTTTTTGTAGTGCTTGTTGCGGACGTGATGCCTATATACATGATCATGCCTAGATAATCTCATAATTATTCGCTTTTCTATCAATTGCTCGACAGTAATTTGTTCACCCACCGTAATACTTATGCTATCTTGAGAGAATCCACTAGTGAAACCTATGGCCCCCGGGTCTATCTCTTATCATATTTGCTTTCAATCTACTTTTATTTGCATCTTTACTTTTTGCATCTATATTATAAAATACCAAAAATATATTTATCTTATATACTATCTTTATTAGATCTCACTTTCGCAAGTGGCCGTGAAGGGATTGACAACCCCTTTATTGCGTTGGTTGCGAGTTCTTTGTTTGTTTGTGTAGGTGCGTGGGACTTTTGAGGAGCCTCCTACTAGATTGATGCCTTGGTTCTCAAAAACTGAGGGAAATACTTATGCTACTATTGCTGCATCATCCTCTCCTCTTCGAAACCAACGCAAGAGCAAGAAGGATTTCTGGCGCCGTTGCCGGGGAGGTCTTCGCTCAAGTCAAGACATACCAAGTACCCATCACAAACTCATCTCCCTCGCATTTACATTATTTACCATTTGCCTCTTGTTTTCCTCTCCCCCACTTCACCGTTGCCGTTTTATTCGCCCTCTCTTTCCCAATCTCTCTCTCTCTTTCGCTTGCCTTTTTCTGTTTGCTTGTGTGTTGGATTACTTGTTGCCATGACGCAAGATAATACCAAGTTGTGTGATTTCTCGAATACCAATAATAATGATTTCCTTAGTACTCCGATTGCTCCTCTTAATGATGTTGAGTCTTGTTAAATCAATACTGATTTGCTGAATCTTGTTATGAAAGATCAATTAGCCGACCTTCCTAGTGAAGATGCCGCTACTCATCTAAACATCTTTGTTGATTTGTGTGATATGCAAAAGAAGAAAGATACAGCTAACAATATTGTTAAATTGAAGTTATTTCCGTTTTCACTTAGAGATCGTGCTAAAGTTTGGTTTTCGTGTTTGCCTAAAAATAGTATTGATTCTTGGAACAAGTGCAAAGATGCTTTTATCTCTAAGTATTTTCCTCCCGCTAAGATTATCACTCTTAGGAACGATATCATGAATTTTAGACAACTTGATCATGAGCATGTTGCCCAATCTTCGGAAAGAATGAAATTGATGCTTCGCTATTGCCCTACTCATGGTTTGAATTTATGGATGATCATACAAAAAATTTATGCCGGTTTGAACTTTGCTTCTAGAAATCTCTTAGATTCGGCCGCGGGAGGCACGTTTATGGAAATCACGTTAGGAGATGCTACAAAACTCCTTGATAATATTATGGCTAATTATTCTCAATGGCACACCGAAAGATCTTCTAGTAAAAAAGTGCATGCTATAGAAGAAATCAATGTTTTGAGTGGAAAGATGGATGAACTTATGAAATTATTTGCTACTAAAAATACTCCTCTTGATCCCAATGATATGCCTTTGTCTTCTTTGATTGATAATAATAATGAATCTATGGATGTGAATTTTGTTGGTAGGAATGGTTTTGGAAACAATGCTTATAGAGGAAACTTTAATGCTAGACCGTTCCCTAGTAATTCCTCTAATAATTATGGAAATTCCTACAATAATTCTTATAGTAATTTTAATAAGATGCCCTCTAATTTTGAGAATAGTGTGAAAGAATTTATGATTTCTCAAAAGAATTTTAATGCTTTGCTTGAAGAAAAATTGCTCAAAGTTGATGATTTGGCTAGGAACATTGATAGACTTTCGCTTGATGTTGATTCTCTTAAACTTAGATCTTCTCCTCCTAAGCATGATGTCACTGAGTCTCTCAAAGTAATGAGAATTTCCATTGACGAGTGCAAGGAAAGAACCGCTAGATTGTGTGCAAAAAAAGATAGCTTTATAAAAGCGTGTTCTTCTAGTTTCCATGAAAATAATGATGAGGATCTTAAAGTTATTGATGCATCTCCTATTAGATCTATGTTTTGCAATATGAATCTTGATGATTATGGGACTGATGATGAGTCGACTTTACCTAGAAGGCGTCCCAAGAATTCGGAGTTTTTAGATCTTGATGCTAAATTTGGTAAAAGTGGGACTCGAGAGGTCACAACTTTAAATAGCATTGAACCCACTATCCCGGATTTCAAGGATTTTGATTATGATAATTGTTCTTTAGAAGGTTGTATTTCCTTGTTGCAATCCGTTGTTAATTCTCCTCATGCTTATAGTCAAAATAAAGCTTTTACCAAACATATTGTTGATGCCTTGATGCAATCTTATGATGAAAAACTTAATTTGGAAGTTTCTATACCTAGAAAACTTAATGATGAGTGGGAACCTACTATAAAGATTAGAATTAAAGATCATGAGTGTTTTGCTTTGTGTGATTTGGGTGCTAGTGTTTTCACGATTCCGAAAACTTTATGTGATATTCTAGGTTTCCATGATCTTGATGATTGCTCTTTAAGTTTGCACCTTGCGGATTCCACCATTAAAAAGCCTATGGGAAGGATCAATGATGTTCTCATTGTTGCAAATAGAAATTTGGTGCCCGTGGATTTTATCGTTCTTGATATAGATTGCAATCTTTCTTGCCCTATTATTCTTGCTAGACCTTTCCTTAGAACGATTGGCACGATTATTGATATGAAGGAAGGGAATATTAGATTCCAATTTCCATTAAAGAAAGGCACGGAGCACTTTCCAAGAAAGAAATTCAAATTACCTTATGAATCTATCATGCGGGCTACTTATGAATTTAGTGCCAAAGATGGCACTCGTTAGATCTATCTTCGCTTTTATGCCTAGCTAGGGGCATTAAACGATAGCGTTAGTTGGGAGGCAACCCAATTTTCTTTATGTTTTTTTATTTTTGTTCCTGTTTAGTAATAAATCTTGCTTCTACCTTCTGTTCAGATGTGTTTTTATCTTTTAATTAGTGTTTGTGCCAAGTAGAACCTATAGGATAACCTATGATGATAGTTAATTTGATTCTGCTGAAAAACAAAAACTTTGCACGCACGAATATAATTTTGTTAAATCACAGAAACGTTATTTTGCGTTGATTCTTTTTTCTGCTGATCAATAAACAAATTTTCCAGGACTTCCTATTTTTGTAGGATTTTAGAGTTCTAGAAGTTTGCGTTAGTTACAGATTGCTGCTAGAGACTGTTCTGTTTTTGACAGATTCTGTTTTTCGTGTGTTGTTTGCTTATTTTGATGCATCTATGGCTAGTAAAATAGTTTATAAACCATAGAGAAGTTGGAATACAGTAGGTTTAACACCAAAATAAATAAAGAATTATTTAATTACAGTACCTTATGTGGTGGTTTTGTTTTCTTTCACTAATGGAGCTTATAAGATTTCCTGTTGAATTTTGTGTTGTGAAGTTTTCAAGTTTTGGGTAAAGCTTTTATGGACTATGGAATAAAGGGTGGCAAGAGCCTAAGCTTGGGGATGCCCAAGGCACCCCAAGATATTCAAGGATAGCCAAAAGCCTAATCTTGGGGATGCCCCGGGAAGGCATCCCCTCTTTCGTCTTCGTTCATTGGTAACTTTACTTGGAGCTATATTTTTATTCGCCACATGATATGTGTTTTGCTTGGAGCGTCGTGTATTATATTAGTCTTTGCCTTTTAGTTTACCACAATCATCCTTGCTGTACACACCTTTGGGGAGAAGCCTATTTGATTAGAATTTGCTAGAATACTCTATGTGCTTCACTTATATCTTTTGAGCTTGATAGTTTTTGCTCTAGTGCTTCACTTATATCCTTTTAGAGCACGGTGGTGACTTAATTTTTGTTGAAATTACTAGTCTCTCATGCTTCACTTATATCTTTTTGAGAGTCTTTTAAAACAGCATGGTATTTGCTATGGTTATAAAATTGGTCCTAGAATGGTAGGCATCCAAGTTGGGTATAATAAAAACTATCATAGGAAGTGAATTGGATGCTATGATCAATTTGATACTTGATAATTGTTTTGAGATATGGAGGTAGTGATATTAAAGTCATGCTAGTTGGGTGATTATGAATTTAAAGAATGCTTGTGTTGAAGTTAGCAAGTCCCATAGCATGCACGTATGGTTAAAGTTGTGTAACAAATTTGAAACATGAAGTGTACCTGGCTTGTGCATCCTTATGAGTGGCGGTCGGGGACGAACGATATTCTTTTCCTACCAATCTATCCCCCTAGGAGCATGTGCGTAGTGCTTGATTTTTGATGACTTATAAATTTTTGCAATAAGTATATGAGTTCTTTTGACTAACGTTGAGTCCATGGATTATACGCACTTTTGCCTTTCCGCCATTGCTAGCCTCTTCGGTATCGTGCATTGCCCTTTCTCACCTTGAGAGTTGGTGCAAACTTCGCTGATGCATCCAAACCCCATGATACGATACGCTCTATCACACATAAACCTCCTTATATCTTCCTCAAAACAGCCACCATACCTACCTATTATGGCATTTCCATAGCCATTCCGAGATATATTGCCATGCAACTTTCCACCGTTCCGTTCATCACCATCAAGACATACATTACTTTTGTCATATTGCCATTGCATGATCATGTAGTTGACATCATATTTGTGGCAAAGTCACCATGCATTATTTTTCATACATGTCACTCTTGATTCATTGCACCATCCCGGTACACCGCCGGAGGCATTCATATAGAGTCATATCTTGTTCTAGTTTCGAGTTGTAATTCATATGTTGTAATCAATGAAAGTGTGATGATCATCATTATTAGAGCATTGCCCAAAGAAAAAAAAGAAAAAAAGAAGAAAGGCCAAAAGAAGAAAAAAAGAAAGGCCCAAAAAAAGAAGAAAAATATAAAAAGGAAAAAAGGAAGAAAAAAAGAAAATAAATAAAAAGGGCAATGTTACTATCTCTTTTTCCACACTTGTGCTTCAAATTAGCACCTTGTTCTTCATGTAGTGAGTCTCATATATTGTGCTTCAAAGTAGCACCATGTTTTTCATATAGTGAGTCTCATAAGTTGTCTTTTTCATACTCGTGGGATTTTTTTATTATAGAACTTGGCTTGTATATTCCTACGATGGGCTTCCTCAAATGCCCTAGGTCTTCGTGAGCAAGCAAGTTGGATGCACACCCACTAGTTTTCTTTTGTTGAGCATTCATTTATAGCTCTAGTGCATCCGTTGCATGGCAATCCCTAGTCCTCATGTTGACATCAATTTATGGGCATCTCCATAGCCCGTTGATTATCCTCGTCAATGTGAGACTTTCTCCTTTTTTGTCTTCTCCACACAATCCCCATCATCATATTCTATTCCACCCATAGTGCTATATCCATGGCTCACGCTCATGTATTGCGTGAAGGTTGAAAAAGTTTGAGATTATTTAAGTATGAAACAATTGCTTGGCTTGTCGGTATAGAAGTTGGGAACATCTTTGTGTGACGAAAATGAAGCATAGCCTAACTATATGATTTTGTAGGGATGAACTTTCTTTTGCCATGTTATTTTGAGAAGACATGATTACTTTGATCAGTATGCTTGAAGTGTTACTATTTCTTTTATCAATATGAACTTTTATTTTGAATCATTTGGATCTGAACATTCATGCCACAATAAAGAAAATTACATTATGAATTATGCTAGGTAGCATTCCACATCAAAAATTCTCTTTTTATCATTTACCTACTCGAGGACGAGCAGGAATTAAGCTTGGGGATGCTTGATACGTCTCCAACGTATCTATAATTTTTTATTGTTCCATGCTATTATATTACCCCTGTTGGATGCTTATGGGCTTTATTTTACACATTTATATCATTTTTGGGACTAACCTACTAACCGGAGGCCCAGCCCATATTGCTGGGTTTTTTTTGCCTATTTCAGTATTTCGAAGAAAAGGAATATCAAATGGAGTCCAAACGGAATAAAACCTTCGGGAGCGTGATTTTTGGAACGAACGTGATCCAGAGGACTTGGAGTGCAAGTCAAGAAGCAGCCGAAGCTTCCACGAGAGAGGAGGGCACCCCCCCCCCCTATAGGGCGCGCCCCCTGTCTCGTGGGCCCCTCAGGCGTCCACCGACGTACTTCTTCCTCCTATATAAGCCTACGTACCCCGAAAACATCTAGGGGGCAGACGAAACACAATTTCCACCACCGTAACCTTCTGTATCCGCGAGATCTCATCTTGGAGCCTTCGCCGTCACTCTACCGGAGGGGGAATCGACCACGGAGGGCTTCTACATCAACATCCTTTCCCCTCCGATGAGTTGTGAGTAGTTTACCACAGACCTACGGGTCCATAGTTATTAGCTAGATGGCTTCTTCTCTCTTTTTGGATCTCAATACAATGTTCTCCCCCTCTCCTGTGTAGATCTATTCGATGTAAACTCTTTTTGTGGTGTGTTTGTCGAGATCCGATGAATTGTGGGTTTATGATCAAGTTTATCTATGAATAATATTTGAATCTTCTCTGAATTCTTTTATGTATGATTGACTTATCTTTGCAAGTCTCTTTGAATTATAAGTTTGGTTTGGCCTACTAGATTGATCTTTCTTGCCATGGGAGAAGTGCTTAGATTTGGCTTCAATCTTGCGGTGTCCTTACCCAGTGACAGAAAGGGTTGGAAGGCACGTATTGTATTGTTGCCATCGAGGATAACAAGATGGGGTTTATATCATATTACTTGAGTTTATCCCTCTACATCATGTCATCTTGCTTAATGCGTTACTCTGTTCTTATGAACTTAATACTCTAGATGCAGGCAGGAGTCGGTCGATGTGTGGAGTAATAGTAGTAGATGCAGGCAGGAGTCGGTCTACTTGTTGCGGACATGATGCCTATATACATGATCATGCCTAGATAATCTCATAATTATTCGCTTTTCTATCAACTGCTCGACAGTAATTTGTTCACCCACCATAATACTTATGCTATCTTGAGAGAAGCCACTAGTGAAACCTATGGCCCCCAGGTCTATCTCTTATCATATTTGCTTTCAATCTACTTTTGTTTGCATCTTTACTTTTTGCATCTATATTATAAAATACCAAAAATATATTTATCGTATCATACTATCTTTATTAGATCTCACTTTCGCAAGTGGCCGTGAAGGGATTGACAACCCCTTTATAGCATTGGTTGCGAGTTCTTTGTTTGTTTGTGTAGGTGCGTGGGACTTTTGAGGAGCCTCCTACTGGATTGATACCTCGGTTCTCAAAAACTGAGGGAAATACTTATGCTACTATTGCTACATCACCCTCTCCTCTTCGAGGAAAACCAACGCAAGCTCAAGACGTAGCAGCCTCCTACTGGATTGATACCTTGGTTCTCAAAAACTGAGGGAAATACTTATGCTACTATTGCTGCATCACCCTTTCCTCTTCAAGGAAAACCAACGCAAGCTCAAGACGTAGCATGCCTCGGTACTCAGCACCTGCGTTTGCCCCCTTTGCACCAAAGACGAAACGAGGACACTGCGCGGGCGCCCGCCTGGTCTTGATCATCATGTCTTGCGTCATGGGAAACTCGCGAGGTACCCCTTGCCTTGATCTCTCTGCCTCCTGGCGAGCCTGCCTGGCGAGGCAACTTCTGAGGAGGCCTTGTGTCATCCGCCCCGCGAGGCTTGGCCCCTCGTGAGGGTCTTGAGTGTTGGTTGATGAAGACGGGCCGTACTGGGCCACCGATTGAGCCACACCGCAGGCAGGCAAGTCTAGGGACCCCCGTTCTCAGAACGCCGACACAGGTCATTCCGAGAACTTTTATTTCTACACAAAAAGAACACCATGGCAATTCTGCTGAAAACAACGTCAGTCCGGGTTAGTTCCATTCAAATCATTCAAGTTAGAGTCCAAAACAAGGGCAAAAGTGTTTGGAAAAGTAGATACGTTGGGGACGTATCAACTCCCCCAAGCTTAAACCTTTGCTTGTCCTCAAGCAATTCAGTTGACAAACTGAAAGTGATAAAGAAAAACTTTTACAAACTCTGTTTGATCTTATTGTTGCAAATATGTAAAGCCAGCTTTCAAGTTTTCAGCAAACATTATGAACTAACCATACTCACAATAACATTTAGGTCTCGCATTTACTCATATCAAAGGCATAATCAACTAGCGAGCAATAATAATAAATCTCGGATGACAACACTTTCTCAAAACAATCATAATATGATATAACAAGATGGTATCTCGCTAGCCCTTTCTGAGACCACAAAACATAAATGCAGAGCACCCCTGAAGATCAAGGACTGACTAGACATTGTAATTCATTGCAAAAGAGATCCAGTCATAGCCATACTTAATGTAAATTAATAGCAATGCAAGCAAATGGCAGCGGTGCTCTCGAACTGGTGCTTTTTAATAAGAGGATGATGACTCAACATAAAAGTAAATAGATAGGCCCTTCGCAGAGGGAAGCGGGGATTTGTAGAGGTGCCAGAGCTTGAGTTTTGAAATAGAGAAGAAGAATATTTTGAGTGGCATACTTTTATTGTCAGCATGGCAACTGAGAGATCTCGATATCTTCCATGCTACATACATTATAGGCAGTTCCCACACAGGATGGTAAAGTTTATACTCTCCCACCACCAACAAGCATCAATCCATGGCTGGCCCGAAACAACGTGTGCCGTCCAACTAACAACAATTCTGGGGGAGTTTTATTTGCATTTATTTTGATTTGATTTGAGCATGGGACTGGGCATCCCGGTTACCAGCCATTTTCTGGTGAATGATGAGCAGAGTACACTCATCGTGAGAATAACCCACTTAGCATGGAAGATATAGATAGCCCTAGTTGATACATGAGCTATTCAAGCATACAAAACAGAATTCATTTGAAGGTTTAGAGTTTGGCACATACAACTTTACTTGGAACGGCAGGTAAATACCGCTTATAGGAAGGTATGGTGGACTCATATGGAATAACTTTGGGGTTTATGGAAGTGGATGCACAAGCAGTATTCCCTCTTAGTACAAGTGGAGGCTAGAAAGAGACTGGGAAGCGACCAACTAGAGAGCGACAACAGTCATGAACATGCATTAAGATTAATCAACAATGAGTGCAAGCATGAGTAGGATATAAATCACCATGAACATAAATATCGTGAAGGCTATGTTGATTTTGTTTCAACTACATGCATGAACATGTGCCATGTCAAGCCACTCGAATCATTCAATGGAGGATACCACCCTATCATACAACATCATAACCATTTTAATAGCATGTTAGCTCGTAAGGTAAACCATTATAAACTCCTAGATAATTAAGCATGGCATGAGCCTATAACCTCTAATTGTCATTGCAAACATGTTTCATCCATAATAGGATGAATCAAGAATGGTGGACTAATCATATTTACAAAAACAAGATAGGTCGAGTTCATATCAGCTTCTCTCATCTCAATGAGTCCATCATATATCTCATTATTGCCTTTCACTCGCATGACCGAACGGTGTGGATAATAATAGTAGTGCACGTGCATTGGACTAAGCTGGAATCTGCAAGTGTTTAATACAAAGGAGAAGACAAGGTAATATGGGCTCCTGGTTAGATAAACAATAATGCATATGAGAGCCACTCAAAATTTTCATTGTGGTCTTCTCCTCTCGACCCCCAAAGAAAAGAAAAGAAAAGAAATAAAACTATTTACACGGGAAAGCTCCCAAGCAAAAGAAGAACGAGAAATCTTTTTGGGTTTTCTTTTAATTACTACTACAAGCATGGAAACTAAACTAGCTAAAAGCTACAACTAATTCTTTTTGGTTTTCTTAAGGTTTTTCAAACACACAAGAAGAAAGCAAGAAAAGGAAATAAACTAGCATGGATAGTAAAATTAAAATGTATGAGCACCGACAACTAGAATGAGTGTGTGAACATGAATGTAATGTCGGTGAGAAATGCGTACTCCCCCAAGCTTAGGCTTTTAGCCTAAGTTGGTCTATGACCATTGCTGGCCTGGCGGATATCCAAAGTCGTAGCTGGGGTTGTACTGAGATGCAGCAGCTATTGCCTGAAGAGCTGCAGATTGGAGGAGAGCTGCCTCCGTCCTCCTCTCATATTCGTTCGCCTCCTCCCTGGTTATAACATATCTCCTTTTTGCCTGAAAGTTAAAGAAAGTAGGAGCAGGGAGGGTAACATGGACAGTACACTGTCTATCAAAGATTAGTCGGTACTGGAGGAACTGCTCATTCCTCTCAAGAAACTGATGGTGAACCATAGCACTATAATCTAGGTAAGCAGGTGGCAACTCCGTATCATTGTCGTGTATGGGTACACCAAGATAATTAGCTACATGAGTTGCATAAATTCCACCAAACAAATCTCCATTTTTACCATTAAGGTGCAACCTTCATGCAACAATGGCCCCCAAGTTATATTGTTTATCACCTAATACCGCACTCTTGAGGACACTAAGATCTGGAACACACATGTGACAAACCTCATCTTTACCGTTAATGCATCTACCTATAAAGAGAGCAAAATAATGTATGGAAGGGAAATGAATGCTCCCTATGGTAGCTTGTGCAATTTATCTAGTTTCCCCCACAGCGATACTAGCAAGAAAGTAGATATTTATATTCAGATTTGCGAGGTTCATTAACATTGCCCCACTGCGGAAGTTTACAAGCAGTATTAAAATCTTCTAGGTCCATGGTATATGATTTATCATAAAGGTCAAATAAAACAGTGTGAGAATTGCACGAGGATGAAAATTTAAACCACCTCACAAAAGAATCAGTGAGGTAGTGGTACTATTGGCACTTATCTGACACGAAGTCCTCAAGATCAGCATTACGCACATATGCATCAAATTCATCCTTGAAACTGGCTTGGACCATAAACTCTTCTGTCGGCCATTCACAAGGCCGCACTTGAGCTTCCCTCGGTAGTTCATCGTCCGGCTCACGTATCGCGAGCCTTGGTCCTTGCTTCCTTGAGGAACCACCTTGGTACATTTTCCTATGCATTTTTCTTTCTCTGAAAAATTTCTGAAATTTTAGTGACTCAAAATGAAAGTGAACCAAATTCAACAAGATTGATAGCAACTACTCCACAAGTGCCTAGAGGCTATATCATGTATTAAAACTACTTTGGACCATATATATTTGACATGCAAGATCAAGAGCAGGGTCACCTTAGCAGCAAAAATTTGCAATAAACAAAGCACTAGAACAAAAACAAATTGGACCATTGGAGGAGTCGCATACTAAAGAACAATCTCCCAAAACAGTTTTGTGAATGGAGCCATGAGCAAGGAGATCAAAAATGGCAGCGAGATGAGCTAGAACATGGGTTTGAGCTATGGGAGGATTTTTTATAGAGGAAGACGAAGTGAGTGGGTGCTGGAATAAGTGGAGGGGGTCCATGTGGGGCCCATGAGGCAGGGGGGCGCCCCAGGGGGTGGACACGCCCTGTGCCCTCGTGGCCAAATTCTGGGTCCCCCTGGTGTGTTCTCAGTGCCAAAAATTCTTAAATATTCTACAAAAAATCATACTTCTTTTTCAGGACATTTGGAGAACTTCTATTTTTGGGGATTTTTTTATTGCATGGATAATTCAGAAAATAGACATAAAATACTTTTTTTCTTTTATTAAAATAAATAACAGAAAGCAACAGGAGGGTACAGAGAGTTGTGCTTTCTAACTTCATCCATCTCATGCTCATCAAAAGGAATCCACTAAAAAGGTTGATCAAATCTAGTTAACAAACTAACTCCGAATAACACAAAACCAGAGAACTTTCGAGTAACACTAGGTTACCTCAACGGGGATATGCATGTCCCCAATAATAAGAATATCATATTTCTTCTTGATAGTAGGAAGAGGGAATTCAAAACCTCCAATAGTGATCGTTGAAATTTTTCCAATAGAATTGATGCTGTGGACTTGAGGTTGTATCCTCAGAAAGTGTACCGTATGGTCATTACCATTAACATGAAAAGTGATATTGCCTTTGTTGCAATCAATAACAGCTCCTGCAGTGTTCATAAAGGGTCTACCAAGGATAATCGACATACTATCGTCCTCGGGAATATCAAGAATAACAAAGTCCGTTAAAATAGTAACGTTTGCAACCACAAGAAGCACATCCTCACAAATACCGACGGGTATGGCCGTTGATTTATCGGCCATTTGGATCAAGTCTACGATATAAAGAGAGAGGCATAGCACTAACACCGGCTCCAAGATCACATAAAGCAGTTTAACATAGTTTCTTTTAATGGAGCATGGTATAGTTAGTACTCCTGGATCTCCTAGTTTCTTGGGTATTCCAGCCTTAAAGGTATAATTGACAAGCATGGTGGAAATTTCAGCTTCCGGTATCTTTCTTTTATTTATAACAATATCTTTCATATACTTACAATAAGGATTCATTTTAAGCATATCAGTCAAACGCATACACAAAAAGATAGGTCTGGTCATTTCAGCAAAGTGCTCAAAATCCTCATCATCCTTTTTCTTGGATGGCTTAGGAGGAAAAGGCATGGGTTTCTGAACCCATGGTTCTCTTTCTTTACCGTGCTTCCTAGCAACAAAGTCTCTCTTATCATAACATTGATTCTTTGATTGTGGGTTATCAAGATCAACAGCAGGTTCAATTTCTACATCATTGTTATTACTAGGTTGAGCATCAACATGAACATCATCATTAACATTATCACTAGGATCATGTTCATTACCAGATTGTGTTTTAGCATCAGAAATAGAAATATCATTGGGATTCTCAGATGCGTCTATAACAGGTTCACTAGAAGCATGCAAAGTCCTATCATTTTTCTTTTTCTTCTTCTTGGAAGGACTAGGTGCATCAACATTAGTTCTTTGAGAATCTTGCTCAACTCTCTTAGGATGGCCCTTAGGATACAAAGGTTCCTGAGTCATTCTACCACCTCTAGTCATAACTCTAACAACATTATCATTTTTCTTATTATTTAATTCATTGAGCAAATCATCATGTGCCTTAAGTACTTGTTCTACTTGAGTGGTGACCATAGATGCATGTTTACTAATAAGCTTAAGGTCACCTTTAACTCTAGACATATAACCACTCAAGTGTTCAGTCGTATAAGCATTACGTTTCAATTGTCTACCAACATAAGCATTGAAGTTTTCTTGTTTAACAATAAAATTATCGAACTCATCCAAGCATTGGCTAGCAGACTTGTAATGAGGGATATCACCTTCATTAAATCTATAGAGAGAATTTACCTTTACTACCTGTGTCGGGTTATCAAGACCATGTATTTGTTCAATAGGTGGTAAATTCTTAACATCTTCAGCTTTAATACCTTTTTCTTTCATAGATTTCTTTGCCTCTTGCATATCTTCAGGACTGAGAAACAGAATACCCCTTTTCTTCGGAGTTGGCTTAGGAGTTGGTTTAGGGAGTGTCCAATCATTAGCATTGCTCAATATATTATTTAATAGCAATTCATCTTGCTCAACAGTTCTTTTCCTGAAAACACAACCAGCACAACTATCCAGGTGGTCTCTGGAAGCATCGGTTAGTCCATTATAAAAGATATCAAGTATTTCATTTTTCTTGAGAGGATGATCAGGCAAAGCATTAATTAATTAGAGAAGCCTCCCCCAAGCTTGTGGGAGACTCTCTTCTTCAATTTGCGCAAAATTATATATTTCCCTTAACGCAGCTTGTTTCTTATGAACGGGGAAATATTTAGCAAAGAAGTAATAAATCATATCCTGGGGACTACGCACACAACCAGGAGCAAGAGAATTAAACCATATTTTAGCATCACACTTTAATGAGAATGGAAATAACTTAAGGATATAGTAATAGCGAACTTTTTCCTCATGAGTAAATAGGGTGGCTATACCATTCAATTTAGTAAGATGTGCCACAATAGCTTCAGATTCATAGCCATAAAAAGGATCAGATTCAACCAAAGTGATTAACTCAGGATCGACAGATAAATCATAATCCTTACCAGAAATACAAATAGGTGAAGTAGCAAAAGCAGGGTCATATTTCATTCTAGCATTCAGAGATTTTTCTTTCAGCTTAGCTAACAGTTTCTTAAGATCATATCTATCTTTGCAAGAAAAAAGGTCTCTAGCAGTTTCTTCATCCATAACATAACCCTCAGGCACATCAGGCAATTCGTATCTAGGGGGAGAATCTTCATGATCACTTTCGTCAATATTATCAGTTTCAATAATTTCATTCTCTCTAACCCTAGCAAGTTGTTCATTAAGAAATTCAGCTAATGGCATAGTATTATCAAGCATAGAAGTAGTTTTATCATAAGCATCATGCATAGCAGAAGTGGCATCATCAATAACATGCGACATATCAGAATCAATAGCAGGTACAGGTGTAGGTGTTGCAAGTTTACTCAAAACGGAAGGTGAATCAAGTGCATAGCTAGATGGCAGTTCCTTACCTCCCCTCGTAGCTGAGGGAAAAATATTGGTTCTTTCATCTTTCAAGTTCCTCATAGTGATCAATAGATATAAATCCCAAGTGACTCAAAGAATAGAGCTATGCTCCCCGGCAACGGCGCCAGAAAATAGTCTTGATAACCCACAAGTATAGGGGATCACAACAGTTTTCGAGGGTGGAGTATTCAACCCAAATTTATTGATTCGACACAACGGGAGCCAAAGAATATTCTCAAGTATTAGCAGTTGAGTTGTCAATTCAACAACACCTGAAAGACTTAATATCTGCAGCAAAGTATTTAGTAGCAAAGTAGTATGGAAGTAACGGTAACAGTGGTAAAAGTAACAGTAGCAGTTTTGTAGTAATTGTAACAGTGGCAACGGAAAAGTAACTAAACAAAGATCAATATGTGAAAAGCTCATAGGCAATGGATCAATGATGGATAATTATGTCGGATGTGATTCCTCATGCAACAGTTATAATATAGGGTGACACAGGACTAGCTCTAGTTCATCAATATAATGTAGGCACGTATTCCGCATATAGTCATACGTGCTTATGGAAAAGAACTTGCATGACATCTTTTGTCCTACCCTCCCGTGGCAGCGGGGTCCTATTGGAAACTAAGGGATATTAAGGCGTCCTTTTAATAGAGTACCGGACCAAAGCATTAACACTTATTTAATACATGAACTCCTCAAACTACGGTCATCACCGGGAGTGGTCCCGGTTATTGTCACTTCGGGGTTGCCGGATCATAACACATAGTAGGTGACTATTGACTTGCAAGATAGGATCAAGAACTCACATATATTCATGAAACATAATAGGTTCAGATCTGAAATCATGGCACTCGGGCCCTAGTGACAAGCATTAAGCATGGCAAAGTCATAGCAACATCAATCTTAGAACATAATGGATACTAGGGATCAAACCCTAACAAAACTAACTCGATTACATGGTAAATCGCATCCAACCCATCACCATCCAGCAAGCCTGTGATGGGATTACTCACGCACGGCGGTGAGCATCATGAAATTGGTGATGGAGGATGGATGATGATGATGATGGCGACGGGTTCCCCTCTCCGGAGCCCCGAACGGACTCCAGATCAGCCCTCCCGAGGAAGATTAGGGCTTGGCGGCGGCTCCGTATCGTAAAACACGATGAATGGAATTAACTTGCATGATACTAAGTTATTGATGATGCCACTTCTGCTATGCATGATGAAACTACTTCTGTGCGTGATACTACTTTGCCATTAGGTGAATTTCTAGATGAACAACTTGCTAGAGTTAGGGGGAATGATATTACTGAAGATCCTATTACTGATGATAGTGATGATGAAGGTCCCCCCAATGATTATGTATTACCTGTTGTTCCTAAGGGTTATGTTATGAATGAAAAAGCTGCTATGGAAATTCTTGCTTGCAGTGATAGAAATGATCTTAAGAAATTATTAGCTAAATGGAAGCAGCAGTCTCTTAATGCTAGAATGAAACCTGATCCTGCTTTTGCTACTTTACCTATCTGTGTTACTGATAAGGATTATGAATTCTCTGTTGATCCTGATATTATTAGTTTAGTTGAATCTGATCCTTTTTATGGCCTTGAATCTGAAACTGTTGTGGCACATCTTACCAAGTTGAATGATATAGCTACCCTGTTTACTCATGATGAGAAGTCTCGCTATTTATATATCCTTAAGATATTTCCGTTCTCATTAAAGGGTGATGCTAAGACTTGGTATAATTCTCTTGCTCCTGGTTGTGTGCGTAGTCCCCAGGATATGATTTATTACTTCTCTGCTAAATATTTTCCTGCTCATAAGAAACAAGCTGCCTTGCGGGAAATATATGATTTTGTGCAAATCAAAGAAGAGAGTCTCCCACAAGCTGGGGGAGGCTTCTCCGGTTACTTAATGCTTTGCCTGATCATCCTCTCAAGAAAAATGAAATACTTGATATCTTTTATAATGGACTAACCGATGCTTCCAAGGACCACTTGGATAGTTGTGCTGGTTGTGTTTTCAGGGAAAGAACAGTCGACGAAGCTGAAATATTATTGAATAATATGTTGACTAATGAAAATAATTGGACTCTTCCCGAGCCAGTTCCTGAAGTAATTCCTGAACCATTTGAGCCAACTCCTAAGCCTATTCCTAAACCCACTCCAAAGAAGAGAGGTGTTTTATTTCTCAGTCCTGAAGATATGCAAGAGGCAAAGAAATCAATGAAAGAAAAAGGTATTAAAGCTGAAGATGTTAAGAATTTACCTCCTATTGAAGAAATATATGGTCTTAATTTACCGCCTAAAGAACCATATTGTCTTGATAACCCGACACAGGTAGTAAAGGTAAATTCTCTCTATAGATATGATAAAGTTGAAGTACCCTCTACTAAATTTCATAGCCCATGCTTAGATGAATTTGATGACTTTATGGCTAGACAAGAAAGTTTTAATGCTTATGTTGGTAGAGAGTTAAAGAATAATGCTTTCGAGATAGGACGCGTAGGTGATAATCTGGCTAGAGTTGAAGATGAACTTCACCGCATTAGCAAATATGCTTCTATGGTTGCTACTCAAGCTGAGCAAGTACTTAAAGCTCAAAATGATTTGCCTGCTGAATTAAATAATAAAAATGACTTTGCTGTTAGAGTGGCTACTAGAACTGGTAGAATGACTCAGGAACCTTTGTATCCTGAAGGCCACCCTAACAGAATCGAGCAAGATTCTCAGAGAAATAATTTAGAGGTACCTAGTTCTTCTAAAAAGAAGAAGAAGAAAAACGATAGAACTTTGCATGCTTCTAGTGAACCTATTGTAGACACACCTGAGAATCCCAATGATATTTCTATTTATGATGCTGAAACTCAATCAGGTGATGAACATGAACCTAGTGATAACGTCAATGATAATGTTCATGTTGATGCTCAACCTAGCAAAAACAATGATGTAGAGATTGAACCTGTTGTTGATCTTGATAACCCACAATCAAAGAATCAATGTTATAATAAGAGAGATTTTGTTGCTAGGAAGCACAGTAAAGAAAGAGAACTATGGGTTCAGAAACCCATGCCCTTTCCTCCTAAACCATCCAAGTCAAAGGATGATGAGGATTTTGAGCGCTTTGCTGAAATGATTAGACCTATTTTCTTACGTATGCGCTTAACTGATATGCTGAAAGTAAATCCTTATGCTAAATATATGAAGGATATCATCACAAATAAAAGAAAGATACCGGAAGCTGAAATTTCCACCATGCTTGCTAATTCACCTTTAAGGGTGGAATACCAAAGAAACTTGGAGATCCGGGTGTACCAACTATACCATGTTCCATTAAAAGAAACTATGTTAGAACTGCTTTATGTGATCTTGGAGCCGGTGTTAGTGTTATGCCTCTCTCTTTATATCGTAGACTTGAATTGAATAAGTTGACACTTACTGAAATATCTTTGCAAATGGCTGATAAATCAACAGCTATACATGTCGGTATTTGTGAGGATGTGCCTGTTGTGGTTGCAAATGTCACTATCTTAACAGACTTTGTTATTCTTGATATTCCTGAGGACGATAGTATGTCTATTATCCTTGGTAGACCTTTTCTTAATACTGCAGGGGCTGTTATTGATTGCAACAAAGGCAATGTCACTTTTCATGTTAATGGTAATGAGCATACGGTACATTTTCCGAGGAAACAATCTCAGGTTCATAGCATCAATTCTATTGAAAAAGTTCCAACTATCATTTTTGGAGGTTTTGAATTTCCTCTTCCTACTGTCAAGAAAAAGTATGATATTCTTATTGTTGGGGATTTTCATATCCCCGTTGAGGTAACTTAGTGTTATTCGAAATTTCTCCGGTTCCGTGTTATTCGGAATGAGTTTGTTAACAAGACTTGATCAACATTGTTAGTGGGTTCATTTTGATGATCACGAGATGGATGAAACTAGAAGGCACAACCTTCTGTACCCTCTTTTTACTTTCTGTTATTTAGAATAAATAAAGCAAAAATAGTATTATCTGTCTGTTTTCTGAATTATCCATGCATTAAAAAATAGTCCGAAAATAAAATTGCTCCAAATGCCCTGCAAATTTAGTATGATTTTTTCTGGAATATTTGAGGATTTTAGGCACTGAAAACACTGCAGGAGGGGCAAGCACCAGGACACGAGAGAGGAGGGCGCCCCCCTGTAGGGCGTGCCCCCCTGTCTCGTGGGCCCCTGGTGGCTCCCCTCCACTTATGCCAGCACCCACAAACTTCATCTTCTACCCAAAAAAATCCCCATCCAGCTCAAGCCCGAGTTCTAGCTCGTTTTTCTGCGATTTTCGATCTCTTAGCTCAAAGCTCCATTCGCAAAACTGCTTTGGGAGATTGTTGCTTGGTATGTGACTCATCCATTGGTCCAATAAGTTTTTGTTCTAGTGCTTTATTCATTGCAAATTTTTGCTGCATAGGTGACCATGTTCTTGAGCTTGCATGTTAAATTTTTGAGGTCCCTAGCAATTCCAATGCATGATATAGGCTCTAGGCACTTGTAGGAGTAGTTGCTATCAATCTTGTTTAGTTTTATCCACTTCTATTTTGAAGTTACTAAAATTTCAGAAATTTTCAGAAAATGTTAAGGAGGTTCTTTAAAGGCTCTTCTAGCCAAAGCTCTAAGGAAAACAAGACAAAGAGAAGGAAAAACCCAAGTATAATCTTCCTCGCTTAGCGGAAGTACGGTCATGTGAATGGCCGTGTGAGGATTTCTTGAAAGAAGCCGGATTTCATAAAGACGTTTATGCTTTAATCGGGACTGCAGGCCTCACCGGTTTCATGAACGACCGAATCGATCAGTATCTCTTACTTACCAATACTTTCGTGCAAATTTTTTATTATTATCCTAAGAAGTCACCGCCTGTAGTGTCATTTCATTTATATGATGAATTCAGAGAAATGTCTTTACGTGATTTTTGCACGGTGTGTAGGATACCTTATGAGGGAGAATTAGAGGAACCCCATCGTGAAGATGTGGATGGCTTCGTTAAAACTATTGTTGTAGAAGAGCCAAAGAAGGGCTCTGAGGCAAAAGTCTCTAGCATACACTTTCCTGTTTTACGCTACTTTGCCATATTTGCTAGTAGATGCTTGATTGGTCATAGAAATAGTGGAAATTTGAGCGTTCCAGATATTATTATTCTTCAAAATGCTTTGCTGGGAGACAACACTTTTAGTATGGGTGATGTCATTGCTAAACGACTAGCCCTGAATCGTACAAAAGGTCCCATATTTGGAGGTATATATGCTGCACGTCTTGCTGAACATTTTCAGATACCCATTAGGCACCTTGAGGAGGAGGAGACAAAATTACCTCCTCACATTTTAGATTACAAGAGCATGGTAGCACACAAGTTTATTGTTGACAACAAAGAGAAGATGCTCTTGTATAGACTTAGATTCAATAAGAAACACTTTGAGTTTATTATTTTGCCTGCACCTTTGTTATTTGACTTGCTTGCAGAAAATCGCCTTGTTAGGCCGGTGAACAACCATCTAGCCCAAGCTTTTACTCCAGAACCTGAACCTGAGCCGGAACCTGAGCTGGACCCTTATCGTGCATCATCTGTCCAGTGGGATCCGGAGATGACCAGCCAGTGGTATCCTGATTACACCTCCCACTACACCGGGGAGAGCAGCGGCGGTCCTTGGTATTAAACCAACTTAGGCCAAAAGCCTAAGCTTGGGGGAGTACGTATTTCTCACCGACTTTACATTCATGTTCACACACTAGTCGTCGGTGCTCATACTCTTTCATTGTATTATCCATGTTAGTTTAAATTTCTTTTTCTAGTTTTCTTCTTGTGTGTTTGATAAACCTTTAGAAAAAACAAAAAAATTAGTTAGTTTAATTTCCTTGCTTGTAGTAGAAATTAAAATGAAAACCCAAAAAGATTTCTCGTTCTTCTTTTACTTGTTGGGAGCTTTCCCGTGTAAATATTTTTATTTTATTTTCTTTCTTTTGGGGGTCAAGAAGACCATATTGAAAATGCTTAGTGGCTCTTATATGCATGATTGTTTATTTAATTTAGAGCCCATATTATTTGTCTTATCTCTTGAGTTGAATGCTTGCAGATTCCAGCTTAGTCCAATGCACGTACACTCTTATTATTATACACATCGTTCGGTCGTGCAAGTGAAAGGCAATAATGATGATATATGATGGACTTATTGGGATGAGAAAAGATGGTACGAACTCGACCTCTCTTGTTTTTGTACATATGATGATTCATCGTTCCTGAGTCAGCTATTATGAAGTAAACATATTTGCAATGACATTTAGAGATTGTAGTTACTTGTGCCATGCTTGATTAGCTATGAGTTATAATGGTTTACCTTGCGTGCCAACATGCTATTAGAATGATTATGATGTGGTATGATGGGATGGTATCCTCCTTTGAATGTATTAAGTGACTCGACTTGGCACATGTTCACGCATGTAGTTGAATCCAATCAACACAGCCTTCATGATATTTATGTTCATGGTAGATTATATCCTACTCATGCTTGTACTCGGTGTAAATTAATTTTAATGCCTGTTTACGACTGTTGTCGCTCTCTCAGTTGGTCGCTTCCCAGTCTTTTGCTAGCCTTCACCTGTACTAAGCGGGAATACTGCTTGTGCATCCAAACTCCTTAAACCCCAAAGTTGTTCCATATGAGTCCACTATACCTACCTATATGTGGTATTTACCTGCCGTTCCAAGTAAATTTGTATGTGCCAAACTCCAAACTTTCAAATGAAATTCTGTTTTGTATGCTCGAGCAGCTCATGTTTCAACTAGGGCTGCCTATATCTTCCATGCTAGGTGGGTTATTCTCAAGAGGAGTGGACTCCGCTCCTCATTCATGAGAAAGGGCCGGTAATCGGGATGCCCAGTCCCATGATCCAAAAAGATCAAAGCAAATCAAAATAATTAAACAAAACTCCCCCAGGGCTGTTGTATGTTGGAGGCACTCGTTGTTTCGAGCAAGCCATGGATTGATGCTTGTTCGTGGTTGGGGGAGTATAAACCTTTACCATTCTGTTTGGGAACTGCCTATAATGCATGTAGTATGGAAGCTACAGCCATCTCATAGTTGTTGCGTTGACAGCAGAAGTATGCCGCTCAAAATATTATTCAATCTCTATTTTAAAATCGAGCTCTGGCACCTCTACAAATCCCTGCTTCCCTCTACGAAGGGCCTATCTATTTACTTTTATGTTGAGTCGTCACCCTTCTTATTAAAAAGCACCCGCTGGAGAGCACACTGTCATTTGCATTCATTATTATTGGTTTATATTGGGTATGACTTGACTGGGTCTCTTTTACCATGAATTACAATGTTTAGTCAGTCCTTGATCTTCAAAGGTGCTCTGCATTTATGTTTTGCGGTCTCAGAAAGGGCTAGCGAGATACCATTTTGTTATATCATGTTATGATTATTTTGAGAAAGTGTTGTCATCCGAGTTTTCTTATTATGGCTCGCTAGCTGATTATGTTATTGATATGAGTAATTGTGAGAACTATGTGTTATTATTAGTATGGTTAGTTCGTAATATTTGCTAAAACTTGAATGCTGGCTTTTCATGTTTACAACAACAAGAGCAACAGAGTTTGTAAAAGTTTTTCTTTACCACTTTCAGTTTATCAACTGAATTGCTTGAGGACAAGCAAAGGTTTAAGCTTGGGGGAGTTGATACGTCTCCAACGTATCTACTTTTCCAAACACTTTTTCCCTTGTTTTGGACTCTAACTTGCATGATTTGAATGAAACTAACCCGGACTGACGCTGTTTTCAGCAGAACTGCCATGATGTTGTTTTATGTGTAGAAAAGAAAAGTTCTCGAAATGTCCTGGAAATCCATGAAGGCACTTTTCAGATTTAATAAGAATCTTTGGCGAAAGAATTAGTGCCAGGGGGCCCACGGCCTGTCCATGAGACAGGGGGGCGCCCCCCCAGGGCGCGGCCCCCTATCTCGTGGGCCCCCTGGACACCCTCCGACCTCAACTCCAACTCCATATATTCCGTCTCGGGGAGAAAAAAATCAAGGAGAAAGTTCCATCGCGTTTTACGACACGAAGCCGCCGCCAAGCCCTAATCTCTCTCGGGAGGGCTGATCTGGAGTCCGTTTGGGGCTTCGGAGAGGGGGATTCGTCGCCGTCGTCATCATCAACCATCCTCCATCATCAATTTCATGATGCTCACCGCCGTGCGTGAGTAATTCCATCGTAGGCTTGCTAGACGGTGATGGGTTGGATGAGATTTACCATGTAATCAAGTTAGTTTTGTTAGGGTTTGATCCCTAGTATCCACTATGTTCTGAGATTGATGTTGCTGTGACTTCGCTATGCTTAATGCTTGTCACTAGGGCCCAAGTGCCATGATTTCAGATCTGAACCTATTATGTTTTCATGAATATATGTGTGTTCTTGATCCTATCTTGCAAGTCTATAGTCACCTATTATGTGTTATGATCCGACAACCCCGAAGTGACAATAATCGGGATACTTCTTGATGATGACCGTAGTTTGAGGAGTTCATGTATTCACTATGTGCTAATGCTTTGTTCCGGTTCTCTATTAAAAGGAGGCCTTAATATCCCTTAGTTTCCGCTAGGACCCCGCTTCAACGGGAGGGTAGGACAAAAGACGTCATACAAGTTCTTTTCCATAAGCACGTATGACTATTTACGGAATACATGCCTACCTTATATTGATGAATTGGAGCTAGTTCTATATCACCCTATGTTATAACTATTGCATGAGGAATCGCATCTGGCATAATTATCCATCACTGATCCATTGCCTACGAGCTTTTCACATATTGTTCTTCGCTTATTTACTTTTCCGTTGCTACTGTTACAACTACTACAAAAACCCAAACATTTATCTTTACTTTTGCTACCATTACCTTTATTATCATACCACTTTTGCTACTAAACACTTTGCTATAGATACTAAGTTATACAGGTGTGGTTGAATTGACAACTCAACTGCTAATACTTAAGAATATTCTTTGGCTCCCTTGTGTCGAATCAATAAATTTGGGTTGAATACTCTACCCTCGAAAGCTGTTGCGATCCCCTATACTTGTGGGTTATCACGTATCAACATGCAAAAACTATCAGGACTAAGTTCATGATAAATTAAAGTTCAATTAATCATATTACTTAAGAACTCCCACTGAGATAGACATCCCTCTAGTCATCTAAATGATCACGTGATCCGAATCAACTAAACCATGTCCGATCATCACGTGAGATGGAGTAGTTTTCAATGGTGAACATCTCTATGTTGATAATATCTACTATATGATTCACGTTCGAACGTTCGGTCTCAGTGTTCCGAGGCCATATCCGCATATGCTAGGCTCATCAAGTTTAACCCGAGCATTCTGCACGTGCAAAACTGGCTTGCACTCGTTATATGTGAACATAGAGCTTATCACACCCGATCATCACGTGGTTTCTCGGCACGATGAACTGTAGCAACGGTGCATACTCAGGGAGAACACTTATACCTTGAAATTTAGTGAGGGATCATTTTATAATGCTACCGCTGTACTAAGCAAAATAAGATGCATAAAAGATAAACATCACATGCAGTCAAAATATGTGACATGATATGGCCATCATCATCTTATGCTCATGATCTCCATCATCGAAGCATCGTCATGATCTCCATCGTCACCGGCTTGACACCTTGATCTCCATCGTAGCATCGTTGTCGTCTCTCCAACTATTGTACTACGACTATCGCTACCGCTTAGTGATAAAGTAAAGCAATTACATGGCTATTGCATTTCATACAATAAAGCGACAACCATATGGCTCCTGCCAGTTGCCGATAACTCTATTATAAAACATGATCGTCTCATACAACAATTTATATCCCATCATATCTTGACCATATCACATCACAACAAGCCCTGCAAAAACAAGTTAGACGTACTCTACTTTGTTGTTCAAAGTTTTACGTGGCTGCTACGGGCTTCTAGCAAGAACCGTTCTTACCTACGCATCAAAACCACAATGATTTTTTGTCAAGTGTGTTGTTTTAACCTTCAACAAGGACCATCCGTAGTCAAACTTGATTCAACTAAAGTTGGAGAAACAGACACCTGCCAGCCACCTATGTGCAAAGCACGTCGGTAGAATCAGTCTCATGAATGCGGTCGTGTAATGTCGGCCCGGGCCGCTTCATCCAACAATACCACTGAATCAAAGTAAGACGCTGGTGGTAAGCAGTACGACTATTAACGCCCACAACTCTTTGTGTTCTACTCGTGCATATATCATCTACGCATAGACCTGGCTTGGATGCCACTATTGGGCAATGTAGTAATTCAAAAAAAATCCTACGATCACACAAGATCTATCTAGGAGATGCATCGCAATGAGACGGGAGACTGTGTCCATGTACCCTCGTAGACCGAAAGTGGAAGCGTTTAGTAATGCGGTTGATGTAGTCGAACGTCTTCACGATCCAACCGATCCAAGTACCGAACGTACGGCACCTCCGTGTTCAGCACATGTTCAGCACGATGACGTCCCTCGTGCTCTTGATCTAGTTGAGGCCGAGGGAGAGTTCCGTCAGCACGACGGTGTGGCAACGGTGATGATGAAGCTAGCGGCGCAGGGCTTCACCTAAGCACTACGACGATATGACCGAGGTGTTAAACTATGGAGGGGGGCACCACACACACCTAAGAGATTGTCTGTTGTGCTTTGGGGTGCCCTCCTGCCCCCGTATATAAAGGAGGAGAGGGGGAGTCCGTCCGGCCGGCCCTGTAGGGCGCGCCAAGAGGGAGGAGTCCTACTAGGACTCCAAGTCCTAGTAGGATTCCACTTGGTTGAAGGGGGGAAGAAGGAAGGGAGAGGGAGAGGGAGAGGGAAAGGGGGCCGCGCCCCCTCCCCTAGTCCTATTCAGACTCCCCATGGGGGTGGGGTGCGCGTCACCCCCTTGAGGGGTGTCCTCTCTCTCCCCTATGGCCCATGTTGGCCCATTGCTTCCCCGGGGGGTTCCCGTAACCCCTCCGGCACTCTGTTTTTACCCGGTACCTCTCAAAACTCTTCTGGTGTCCGAATAACATCGTACAATATATTAATATTTATGTCTTGACCATTTCGAGACTCCCCATCATGTCCGTGATCTCATCCGAGACTCCGAACAAACTTCGGTCATCAAATCACATAACTCATAATACAAATCGTCATTGAACATTAAGTGTGCGGACCCTATGGGTTCGAGAACTATGTAGACATGATCGAGACACATCTCCGATCAATAACCAATAGTGGAACTTGTATGCTCATATTGGCTCCTACATATTCTACGAATATCTTTATCGGTCAAACCGCACAACAACATATGTTGTTCCCTTTGTCATCGGTATGTTACTTGCCCGAGATTCGATCGTCGGTATCATCATACCTAGTTCAATCTTGTTAACGACAAGTCTATTTACTCGTTCCGTAATGCTTCATCCCGCAACTAACTCATTAGTCACATTGCTTGCAAGGCTTATAGTGATGAGCATTACCGAGAGGGCCTAGAGATACCTCTCCGATACACGGAGTGACAAATCCTAATATTGATCTATGCCAACCCAACAAACACCTTTGGAGACACCAGTAGAGCATCTTTATAATCACCCAGTTACGTTGTAACATTTGATAGCACACAAGTTGTTCTTCCGGTATTTGGGAGTTGCATAATCTCGTAGTCTGAGGAACATGTATAAGTCATGAAGAAAGCAGTAGTAATGAAACTGTAACGATCATAATGCTAAGCTAGCGGATGGGTCTTGTCCATCACATCATTCTCAAATGATGTGATCTCGTTTATCAGATGAAAACACATGTCTATGGTTAGGAAACATAACCATCTTTATTAACGAGCTAGTCAAGTAGAAGCATACTAGGGACACTATGTTTTGTCTATGTATTCACACATGTACTAAGTTTCCGGTTAATACAATTCTAGCGTGAATAATAAACATTTATCATGATATAAGGAAATATAAATAACAACTTTATTATTGCCTCTAGGGCATATTTCCTTCACCCCGGTCTCATCCTCAATTCTGAGCACCTCACACATGTCTTCATGGGATATAGGATATATTACATCATCACTAATAGGAGTATCGCAACAGCGGACCAATCAATGACTTCACCATCAGATTGCATATATCTCGAATCGCTAAGAAGAAAATTACTAGTTGTAGAATCGTCAATACATGTTGCACTACTTGCACTCGACTAGTAAACATCAGAGCTTGAGCAGATAATATTGTCCAAAATCTCACTAGATGGGATATTTTCAGAGCAATATGATGTTGTAACCCCATTTGCAATGTCCACAACTTGAGCTAGCACTAGCAATTCTTTTTCTTCCCATCTCTCAAGAAAAGCTGCCAGTAGCTTCCAATAATTATCGATCCTCTCAACTGATTCAAAGTGCTTGTCTTGGCACAAAATATGGACCTCTTGCCTACTTCCCCAAACAATTTTGGATCGAATGAGTTCTATCATTTTTTCAACCGTAAAATGTTTCATGTTAACCTTAAACTCAATATCATGCTCGGCAACTTGACGCTCGCTGCCATCGTCAAGCTTTGCGACAAATCAAAGAACTCTAACAGTTAATTCATAAATGACAACGCGCAACTCTGCACCTTCTTCCCTTCAAAATTACATGGATTTTTGAAGCACAAACAATGGTCAGGTCTAACTATTCATAAAAAACAGACGTTACCAATTCATAGATTTTATGACTAACTTTTCTAGAATTGCGCCCTCCGGCTCCATCACGGCGAGCTAATCTTTTTGCTGCCGTGAAGCCAACAAACTAGCTCTCCTCCACAAAAATATCCATGATATAAGGTTCCTGGATGACTCGCTTCCTGATATCACATGTGAGATCAGATCAAAGGACGAGAGATATATAGAGGAAGAAACCTGTACTGGTAGGGAGAGAAAGAGAGATCAAGAGAGTTGGGAGAAAACATGTAACTCACCGCAAGATGAGGCGGCGGCGGTCGAACGGGTCGAGTGCCGGGAGATGAGAAGAAGCTGGACGAAGCAACGGGTGATGAGGGTAGCACGCCAGCGCAGAGGCACAGTGAGTCAACGATGATGGAATTCGCGGCGTGTGTGGGAGGAAGCCGGCGAGGCAGCGGCCCTGCTTGTGTCGTGTTCCTCTGTTTTGATCGAAACAGATGGCTAGGTTTGATCGAACTTGTTGACCGGGCAGAAAAGACCAAAGGGAAAAATTGTCCAAATATTATGACGTGTAGGCTCGTACGAGAAAATTGAGAAAAAAAATCAGTTCGTGCCATTTTATCCAGCCACGGAGGAAAAGCGTGTCATTTAATCAAACAAAAAGAAAAGTGTGCTATTTTGTCAAGGTACGAGGAAAGACATGCTATTTTATCAAATTGCTCAGATCGGATGGTACAGATGGCAGTATAGCAGGCACACCATCATCACCAATTGACATTTTTATAGGAGTAGAGAAAATCAACACAATCAAACTGAGAACTAGGAGAAAAAACATGGACCAAAAAGAACAGAAGAGGTGCACTCAGAGAGAAAGAGACATGAAGAAAGATCTGGAGGGGAGATGAAAGTGTTGGGAAGAACCTCAGTCGTCCATGGAGGAAGAAGAGTCTGTGCAATGGGGGACGTTCAATCCGCACCGCACACCTTTGGCCTCGGCCATTCACTGCCATGCCGAAACTGCCTAGGGTTTGTTTCCACAGGCTCCTTTGATGGAGGGTAGATGAAATATAAAGGTACGAGATAAGGGTGGGGGAGAAGGGGCGCGTAGGCTAATGGCCACATGCCTGGTCTCCCGACTGCGTCTGCGGCAATAGAGAAGTTTGAGGACGCAAGAGGAGGAATGACACCGTGGCTTGAGACCTGTTGCAGCAGCTCGACATAGCAGGAGGTACGTCGCATCGATGGAGGTCCATGGGATGAGCATCAGCGATGGACGGCGGCGGATGGTGATGATGAATGATAGGCGACATGGTCAACAAAGGGTGGATCATGGAGGCATCGGCGGTTTCTCTCCCCTTTGTCCTTGTCTTTTTCTCGGTTGACTCTAGAAGAACAAAGAAGAGAGAGGGACAGCGATTGGTGATGGGTATTTTGATTGACATCAATGGTAAAAAGTAGAAGCTTCACGCTTTAGGGCTTCTTTGATTCAAAGGATTCTCAAAGGAATTTTGGTGGATTCTAATCCTTAGAAATTTTTCCTATGTGGGTTGTTTGATTCGTAGGATTATAAACCATAGGAAGTTTTCCAAGGATTCATTTGCACTAGATTTCATAGGAAATTTTCCCCTTTGAAAGAATCCTATGTTTTTCGTATGCACAATCAAACACTCATACAATCCGGTAGGATTCAAGATGACATGCCACTCTAATCCCACGTTTTTCCTATTCCTGCATTTTGGAAATCCTATGAATCATGTTAGTATTTAATTAATCCTATTAATCCCTACTTTTCCTAACTGAGACAGTTGCCTCGTGTCCCTTTGGTCGCACCCCTTCGGCGGCTATATATATGTGTGTAATCCCATCATCAATGAGAAGAATGATTCACTTTTACTTCTTTGTCTCCCGTCTCTCTTGTTTTACATCAACACGTTATCAGCACGCTCTACCACCGAGAGAGATTTCCTTCGCTCCAAAGTGGCGGTTATAGAGGCACTTGAAAAATGATGGTTGTGGTTGTGTGCATGGTGGCGGCAGCCCACACACAGCACTCGGTAACTGGCGGCGGAGCCAAGACCCTGCATCGATTGCAATGCAGCGCGCGCTCGATGTCCTGCTTCTGGATGGCGTTCGTGACATCAAACGCTGCCACAGGCCATCCAGGACTCGAGCATGCTTTTACATGCATGCATCTATCCAAGAAGTAGCCCGGTTTGAATTTCATTCTTTCCAATTAACAACGACTAACAGAATAAATATGTTGCCTTATGCATCATAAGGCATTATATCGATTCAGATCTCCGCATCTGATTATTCTGTATTAGCAATCCCTGAGATACAAAGGAACTCAAGGGCAAAGGTTTGAAGCTCACTTCAACCTTCAACCCAACATCACCAAAGGTGATGGGACCCTTTGGGCACAGAGAACATGATGGCTGAATATGCCTCAACCGGCATGTTTGGAGACTATGAACAGTCTCTCAATCTCCTCAGTGATCAATATAATTTATGTCCATTTATGTTCCTCTAATAAGAACATGAGTATTGTTGTCATCATATATTGTATATCAGAATATATTGTATCAGCACTTTGGTACAAATACATTTGTATGTATTCTATATATCTGACTTTGATTTTCATTTTGATAATCTTCATGTCTATATATAGATTTCTATGGGGGTCAGTCCGATGAAAGATGATTTGTGCCATGTGGACATATGCACCACGAACTCTGTACTCAGTGAAGTGAAATGTTTCCACTCTCGTTGAGAGATAGGAGATATTTTAAAATCGCTAGACGCAATGAGGTATTTGTTGGCTCAAGTCGAGTCATATTTACTATCCCCGTCGGTACTCGAGTAACGTCGGGATGCTTTATTGCTTCCCAGGTTTAACTTGTACCCTACTAAACTATGGAGGTATCCGTCAAAATAGTTTCCATAGAGAAACTTATGATGACAACAAAGAGAAATAACTTCTCTTTACCATATGCAGCGGATATGGCAAGCACATTCTCTGTGTATCATCTGGATAACATACGACTCAACCGTAGAACATGTTGCATACGAGATAGTTTTCCAGAGTGTCTTGTACATGACAAACTTGGCATACTCGCCTTGGTCATCGAGACATTGGGTTGAAATCGAAACTATCAGCAATTCCAATAGTTTATGATTATTATGATGCTAAATTCTAACAACAATTGGATTTCATGTGCACAACAAGTGAAATAGGGAAGCTAATTTTAAGTCTCGCACACCTTAAAGTCGTTGAACCACTCAGACTCCTTGAATGCATCAAGTTGAGGTAAGTGTGGCTCTTCCCATCCATTGACAGACCATTCAGGTGTTCCATGGTTCTAAAAGACATATCTACATGATGGTCTTAAGTGTGTGCCTTATTCACACAAAACCATTGGCTCATTATCCTGACATCGATTTCAAGAAAATCGAATGGATAACATTGCAGAATTTTCCTTGAGTGCTTTCTCTATGGCCCTTTGATGCAAGTTTACAGATTTGTCCTAATGTCTAGACTCAAAATGGTTTGATAGAATCATATCCAAAGAGTTAAGCTCATTGCATTATCTTTACTTTGGAATTGCAATTTACCAACTTTACATTGGAGTCATGCGGTTTTACACACTCATGACAGAACTGCGTAATATTATTCCCCTCTATCTTTGAGTATTTCCTATCTACGGTAATTCGGTTGCATACCAATATCACCACCCGACATACATCATTGGCCCCTCAACATATAGTTGGAATCTATGTGTGGAATAACTGTATTTTTATCAATACCTCGAGCCCCTCGCATGGGGAGTTATTCAAGGCCAGTATGCTGATTCATGAGGAATATTTCCAGGAATTAGGGGGAGATTTCAAGTACCATAAAGAATGCCAGGAAATTAGTGGAATGTTCAACACATTTCTGCCTCAATTCCACGTACTCAAAGATCTGAACTATGCGTTCAGAAGATTTGCAACACATTGCAAATAACCTGCCAGATTCATTTACTGACTATAAAGGTGTCACACAATCCTACATTCCTGCAAAGTACGCCTGAAAGAGCGAAGGTACCAAAAAAATCCACTCCACTCCCCGTTCAAAGCAACAAGGGGAGATGTATGGCAAAAGTACATCAAGATTCAGCTTATCACAATCAATGATATCAAGGCATGTGAATCAGTAAATGCAAGTCAACTTCACGATGGCAGACACCTAATGGGTAGTATACACCCAGTGGACGGGAAACCTCCACCAACCCAGGTCATAGTGCACACAATGGCCGGGACATCGGAATACCCGACTCAATCGCATTGGGAAATCGTGAGCAGTCACTATGGGTGACGATATTTCCATCAACTATATATTGATATATAGATTCTAGAGAATCATATAACCATAAGTCTACAATTGTCGACATACATTTCTCAACTAGATTGCAAAAACCTTTTAAATGATTCAGATCCAAAGACCATGACCATGGCAAAGTGTGAACAACACTCGGACTGAACTCAAGCAAAGGGTATAATCTAGGTAGAAATGATTTTGCTCAATAATGTGGAGGTATTCATAAGCAATACCTACACCAGTTTTTTCTGGAAACATAATTGAGAACAACGAGGTGGTGAAACAAAGAGCAAGTATTGTAGCACAAGGGTTCACGCAGATACCCAACTATTCTCCAGAGGTGGAATCTCTTTCCGATAACTTATATCATTGGCAGTACAAAATCATATATCTCTGCAGTTGATAGATGTAGTGATTACATATCCATGTGGGTCACTAGATTTAGACATATATGATTGATTCCCGATGGAATATCAATTTTGAATCGAAATACAAAATGCAACATACATTGTGTAAAATCAGTAAGTCACCATACGACTTATTGTTGTCGGTACATATGGTACAACTGACGTAGTGAGATCCTTATACACAAGGATTACTCCTACAACGATGATTATCCATGTTTGTATGTCTGCAATGATGACACATGTAATCATCTAAATGACAGAGTCTAAATGAAGGATTTGGGTAAACCAAAATACCGCTCGTTACTACAAATTGAGCACCTTCATTCATAAATTATGGTATACTATGTTGTCTATATCCATAATATATTGGAGAAATTCATTATGGACAAATCTTATCCATCCATAACTCTCATGGTAGTTCATTCTCTAGACGTAGAGAAAGATCTATTTAGACCAAGAGATGATGAAAATAAGATATTGGGACTCAACGTTCCATAATGCCATTGGATCCACCAAATACAATTGGTTGGTACCCAAGAATATCTTTGGATATCTCCAAGACATCAAACATCTTGTCCTGGTTTTTCAGTTTCATAAAAATGTGAACACCGATATCATTGGATACATCGATCAGGTCCCCACTATGTCAGATCGTAGACAAGCTTAGGGTTCCTACTAGGTGTGGTAGCCCTCTCATGAAGAGTCTTTGAAACAGACCTCATGGCTACATCCACCAATCATTATCTCAACGATAATCTTTTTTGTTGCCCGAATGCAAACAGGTTACATAATAAGCAATATCACTATATTGCATATCTTGCAAGTCAAATCATGCGACTGGTTTCTTCACCAGGTCTCTACCAACTTCTACGTTCCAAAAATGTGTTCATGGAATTGGTATATGACGACTTCGAAATATGCAAGAATCAGGGGGAGTATCTTCTTGAATTGTTCCTATTAAAAGCATCATATTATACTCTTTTTCCCTTCATGAGTTTACTTTCTTTTTGAACATCAGTACAGACACAAGCGCTCATATACACGCCCATACACTCACCCATATGAACGCACACACGCACACCCTATCCCTATGAGCACCTCTGAAAGACTGAGCCGGCATATCATCTTGAAATTTACAAAGTCACCGTAGGCACCTCGTCGTCGACGGGAACGTCTCCTCCCACTGAATGGGCATCACCGGAAATCCTGAAATAAATCCAGGAATAAATGCAAGCACCAGGATTTAAACCCTGGTGGGTTGGGATACCACAGTCCCTCTAACCATCCAACCACAGGTTGGTTCGCTCATTAGTTCACTTTATAGGTTCTCATAAAGGTTTTCAATGAGGTAATATCAACACAAGACCATATGTCAAATTTTTTGTTTTCTCCACCGGGGTTTTTAAGAAAGTATATGTGACATACTTATTATCGTCTAAACTCAATGAGTTTTCTCGTATTGAGTTAAAAAGACAATAACCATTATATGTTGTATCATTTTCTTCTTATTTTCCCACTGGGTTCGAAGGAGTTTTAGCAACATATCAAACACTTATCTCCTCATTTTTTTTCCCACAGGGTTTTTGGAGGAGCTTTTCAAGATGATGATACTTGCACTAACAAGCATGGATTAGGGGGAGTGTTAGGATATAACTAATCCTATTAATCCCTACTTTTCCTAACTGAGACAATTGCCTCGTGTCCCTTCGGTCGCACCCTTTCGGGGGCTATATATATGTGTGTAATCTCATCATCAATGAGAAGAATGATCCTGTCTCTCATTTTACATCAACAAATCAAAGAGGCCCTTAGTATGTGTAGTGATTTTGTTATTATAAGGCTCAAGAGCTCCGAAATCCAAATCGGCTCTTAGGAGCATATGCTCCTGCACACCAAAAATGTTTTTTGCAAATGTTAATTTTTCTTTTGAAAAAAATACATACATAAGACCATCACAGTTAAGAGGCAAGCTAGGCAAGCTAGTCTTGTAGCGTACAGGAACAAGTAGCAGACAAGTCCACGATGGAACATAGTGTTAGTACAGGAATAAGTAGCAGGCAAGTCCACGATGGAACATAGTGTTAGTACAGGAATAAGTAGCAGACAAGTTCAGGATGGAACATAGAGTATTCACACGACATCAGATGCATGGCTACATTTCCAAGAACATGTTAACCCAACTTCAACAAGCGTCTTTAACAAGTTTCATGAAAGGCATACATGTACTTAACTTGTTTCCATAAGGCTCTATAGATCCTCTCAGCTTGATAAGATGCTGGCTTTCAACAAGGAGGGACCAAGCAACAGTTATCTCCACTAAACAATTGCCAAGGTTACAACGTCCTTGACTTACGTTGCTGGATTGGGGTGTGAAGACGACACTTCCACTGAGTTCTCCAGCCCTCATGAAAATTGTGAGCTCTCCTGTTGATTTTACAGACACCACATTCCTCGACAGCTCGAGATAACACTCTTCATCCTCAGGCATTGTTCCAGCTTGTGAATCAAACAGCAAAACATGCTTAGGCGAGCCTGTAACACCAACTTCAGTTTTGTCTAAAGATAGTGCCGAGCAAACAATGCCATTTCCCCAAGGCAATGAGCCCTGTACAGCACAGACACTGAGGATTGTGGCTTGGACTGATTGTTCAAGATGCTCACAGCTTAACACTATTGTGCAAAGGCCCTGGAGGTGACTATCACCATGATCGTCATGATCATCATCATCATAAGTGAAGGCTTTACCGATCAATACTGCATCTTCAGACTGCACTCTGCCCTTTAGTTGTAGTTGGACTTCAATCATAACAGTGTCACCAGACATAATTGCACGAGACGGGCCAGTCAAGTGCAAAAAAGGATTCTGCAAGCATCATTATTCATCGTTAACTTGTCAACAAAGCTGCAAGCCGTAAGAAGAAGAAGAACAGGCAAATATGCGTTAGTACCTCTTCCGTAAGGATTTGGCAATCATCCCTAGTGCGAAGGAAGAGATGGTTGCAACGATGGTCCACAACATCTCGGGCAGCAACCACACCATATACATTCAGTGGCCACTCGAGGGGGATACCTTTTGTTTCTGCCACTTTAATGGAGTAGATCTGCATGGTCCTCAATAATTTAGCATCATTTATGGTTTGGCCGGCGTTGCCTGGCATGTAGTGGGTGAACTGCATGGGGCTGAATAACGCTGCACGCAACCAACTGATGTCTTAGAAATCTAACGTGAACTAACTAAAGAGCACACATATTGCTTTTAGGATCCATTCAAGAAAAACAAAGAATCAACATGTCAAGTAAATCTCTGCACTTACAAGACGAATTAGATTACTTTTTTTTTTTGGTTTTTGAAGGTAACGAATTAGATTACTTGAGACAGGGAAGTAGAACAAGAAAAGCAAACTAAGACCATATAGCATACATGCATGTTTACTCACTTGGGTCTTCAAAGTTGCAACCATTGCCATGTCTACGTTCCCAGTATCTACGATAAGCAGCGAAATAATACTCCTCAGCCTTCTTCTCCACCTCATATGTACGCACATCCAAATCCTCCTCCTCCTCCTCCTCATCCCTTGAGAGGACATCTTCATCTTCCTTATTCTGCCTCATTACCACATCCCCATCCCTTGTGAGGACATCTTCATCTTCCTTATTCTGTCTCATTACCACATCCACATCCCTTATGAGGATAGCTTCATCTTTCTTAGTCTGTCTTATTACCCCTGTCAATTCTGGCACCCAATCACCAAGCCTGTCGATAACTGCTGAGATGGACTTCAATGTGGAGCAGCAGCGTACAAAGGACTCATCACAAGTAAACATGGAAATCGCTAGGAATTTCAATTCTGTCGAGGTTAGCTGACGCATGGAGTCCCACAGGCCATCGAACCGCCGGGAGAACAAACCTAATTTGAAGCCAGCCGCCCTCTCCTCCATCAAGGTCTCCGCCTGGGCCTCAATAATGTTTTTGACAGATGCTGCTATGGACATCGATATATTGTCCGGCAGCTCCTCGAACAGCTCCTTCATGGCCTGCAGCTCCTGCTCCCTGAACCGATTGAAGATCGATTTGCCACCGTCGCAAATCTTGCTCTGCTTATTCACGGATCTGCTTTGGCTGCTGGTCCTCTTGGATGACTTCCCTACAAATTCCATCTCAGCGTCCTCGGCAATCTTGCTCTGGCTATCCATCGATTTCATCGATCGGATCCTCTTCTCAGCTTTCCCTTTATTGCCGATCCAACAGGCGTTCTGCTGCGCGCGGATCTTCCTCTGGGTCTCGGATTCGGCAAGACGTAAGAGCTTCTCCAACAACTCAGACAGACCGGATTTCAACTCCAACAGATTCTTGTGATCCGCGGAGTCCCCGCGACATCCAATCGCAACCATCTTCTTCTCCTGGGCCTGGATCCAGAGGATACTCTCCTGAATGGAGTTTGCAGCCATGTAGACACCCTGATAGAGCTCCTCGCTTAACACGGACTTGCCACTACTTCTCTTTGAATGCCCTGCGGTCGCCGACTCACCGTCGGTCGCCCTTTCTTCTCCCCCCCGCCGCCAACCGCCGCCGATCATTTTTGTTAAGGGGAAGGCAAAGGCACCAGCTAGGGTTTCAGTGCACAGCGCAGGCGGGGATGGTTATATACAGCCTCTCGGGCTTAGCCCAGCCCAGCCAAGTGTATCGATACGCACCGGCACGCCTCAGGCCCAGAGGAAACCCAACTCCCGTTTTGTTTTTTCCGGAAATTCTGACGGTTTTTTCGGGGCGGTTTTTCCCCAGCACAGGTTTTTCGTTTTTCTCATTTTCTTTTAATTCTTCGTTTTCATTTTCTCTTTTCAATTTCGTCTTCTTTTCCCTTTTTCTTCTTTGTTTTTCCTTTTTTGTTTTTATCAAATTAGTAAAAAAAATGTGATGAAATTAGTGAACTTTTAACGAACCGTGTACTTTTTTTGAATTTGTGAAGTTTTCAATTCGTTATTTTTTTAAAATTTTATGAATCTTTTTTTAAAATTTGTGTACTATTTCATTTTAGTGATCTTTGTTCAAATTTATGCACTTTCCTAGTCGTGAACTTTTTTCAAATTCGTGATTTTTTCCATATTTCATTAAACTTCTTCAAAAAATTGAACATTTTTTAAAGAAAATTTTAACTTTTATCTTTTTTTGAAAAAGTCATTGGTCAAGGATCAATAGGTCATCGGTTAATGGGCGGTGGTCCACCAGTCAAATTCATGAAAAAAAAATCTCGTCCACCAGGCAAAACGGTAATTGGTCACGGCCCGTTGTTAGGCACATGGCACTGAAGAGGGGCTTTCCGGAGGAAGTCCCTATTTGAAGCTTATGTGGTTCCTAAAAGGAGTTAAATACATTGTGGATGCCTCAATTTGTCCTTTACTATCACTTTGGCACATAAACTTGTAAAATACTAGCATGCAAATACAATGGTGTGTTGTTTTTTTAGTATCATTTGGAAAATACAATGAAAATACAATAGTGCTAATGTTTCTAAAAGTAAAACTTGACAAACTTTGACCAAATCTATAGAGAAAATTATTTATATCTATAATACCAAATATATAAATATGAAACTACATATTATAATGAATCTAATGATATATGTCTCACATTTTAGATGTAAATGTTTTTGTTCAAAAACTTGATCAAAGTTTGTGAGATTTGACTTTTAAAAAAAACTACTAGCATGTAGTGTGTGGCGGCACGCCGCGCCATATGGATTGACAAATTTATTTTTCTCCGAAGTAGGTAACAACATATGTTGTTGCAAAGTATATGAAAATCATTTTGTTGATGTAGTTGTTTGTTTATTTCTTTTATCTAATAAGGGGAAGTTATTTGTATGTTCTGAAGGGGAGAAAAATTTAGCACTCCCTCTGTTTACTTTTATAAGACGTTGTCCACGGGTGCCCTCCATACCAACACTTTCCAAGAAATTTTATTATTTGATAACATAAAGTAATTTATTATTTGATAACGAAAAATCTCATAAGCAAGCATTAAACATAACTAACACCGAATAATGCACCACAAGTAGGATGTAATTCATTGCATAACTATTGACTTCCGTGCTTGCATAGGGAATCACAAACCTTAACACCAAAATATTCCTACTAAAGCATAATTACTCATCAACATGACTCCCATATTATATCAACATATCGCAAATCTATTACAAAGAATCAAGTTTATTTTGTCCAATGATCTTCATGAAAGTTTTTATTATATCATTCTTGGATATCTATCACTTTGGGACTAATTTCATATGTTGCTTTTGATAAGCTCAAACAAATATAAGTGAAGACATGAGCATCATATTTCTTTCTCTCAAAATAATTTAAATGAAGCAAGAGAGAATTTCTTAAAAAATTACTAACTCTCAAATAAATCTAAGTGAAGCATGAGAGCATTTCTTCAAAAATACTAAAGCACACCATGCTCAAAAAGATATAAGTGAAGCACTAGAGCAATTCCATAGCTCGTAAAGATTTAAGTGAAGCATAAAGAGCAATTCTAACAAGTCATAGCATATTTTTGGGTCTCTCAAATAGGTGTGTCCAGCAAGGATTCATGACTTAAAATGCAAAGCAAAACAAGCAAAGACTCATATCATACAAGATGCTCAAAGCAAAACTCATGATACGTGACGAATAAAAATATAGTTTCAAGTAAAATACCGATGGTTGTTAGAAGAAAGAAGGGATGCCACTCGGGGGGCATCCCCAAGCTTAGTTGCTTGATACTTCTTGAATATTATCTTGGGGTGCCTCGGGCATCCCCAAGCTTAGCCTTTTACTAATCCTTATTCCTTCATCCATCGTAATATCACCCAAAACTTGAAAACTTCAATCACACAAAACTCAACAAAACCTTCATGAGATCCGTTAGTATAAGAGAGCAAATCACTATTTTAAGTACTGTTGCAAACCCATTCATATTTTATTTTTGCATTATATCTACTGTATTCTAACTTTTCTATGGCAAAAACTCTTCAAAGGAAACCATAGAATCATCAAAACAAGCACACAATACAAAGAAAACAGAATCTGTCAAAAACAGAACAGTCTGTAGCAATCTGAAAACTTTGAATACTTATGTAACTTTAAAAATTCTGAAAAATTAGGACAACATGTGTAATTTGTATATCAATATTGTGTAAACAACTCATAGCTTTATCACGCTTCTGTGATTTTTCAAAATTGTTTTTCTGGGTGCAAAAGTTTCTATTTTCCAACAAGATCAAATCAACTATCTCCCAACATGATCCCAAAGGCTTTGCTTGGCACAAACACTAACTAAAACATAAAAACACAATAATAACAGTAGCATAATTGTGTAAACACTCAAGAACAGCAAGAAAAAGACAAAAATAAATTTTATTCATTGGGTTGCCTCCCAACAAGCGATATCGTTTTATGCCCCTAGCTAGGCATAATGCAAAGGATCTAAGTATTGTCATCTTTGTTTCTATTTATCTCAAAGATGCTTTTGTTGGGAGGTTTTGTAAAGACAACATAAAATACATTATCCATAGAAACATTAGCACTATCAAGTTGCTTCTCATCATAACCCCTTTGATTTCCGGCAGCAATCCAAGAATAGTGTTGATTAACATCGTTGAAGACTTGTTGGATTATATCTAGACAGGGGGTTCCTTTTTAAGATTCTCATCAAAAATATGATTATCCCCAAGCAAATGTCTTAGCACATAATCACTATTATAAAGAATTTCATCTATAACCCGCTTTTCACAATTCATGCCATAAAAATCAAATATTTCCCTAGCTTCCCGTATTATGTAATCAAATTCATTCATAAGAACAGGGGTAGCTAACTTTTTTGCTTTGGGATTCTTTATAATGGGTAGCCCATAAAACAATCTTTTCAATGTAGGATGGGTATGGATAAATTTATTTTCAAGTTTTAGAACTAGAGCTGAAATAGCTTCCACATAAGATTTAGTCCTTTTAAGTATAGGAACATCGTCAAGACTTAAATTTCCAACACAATTGAAAAATTCTTGGATACGTTATTTTCCTATAACATTCCCTTGCCCCAAAACAAAAGTTTTAGCATCCAGATTGCTAGATTGTTCCATTTTAGGAGTTAGGCCATTATCTGTTTCTACCATACCAAAGTCACTCAGGGTGACAAGTTCAAGCGAATAAAGATCTGACGAGAAAACGGCGAATGAAGAAGAGGGGCGAATAAAAACGGCAATTTTTTGTGAAGTGGGGGAGAGGAAACAAGAGCCAAATGGCAAATAATGTAAATTGCAAGGAGATGAGATTTGTGATTAGGAACCTGGTAGATGTTGATGATGTTTCTGTTGTGGAACGCGGTAATTTCAAAAAAAATCCTACGATCACGCAAGATCTATCTAGGTGATGCATAACAACGAGAGGGGAGAGTGTGCCCATGTACCCTCGTAGACCGAGAGCGGAAGCGTTTCAATAATGCGGTTGATGTAGTCGAACTTCTTCGCGATCCAACCGATCAAGTACCGAACGTACGGCACCTCTGTGTTCAGCACACGTTCAGCTCAATGACGTCCCTCGTGCTCTTGATCCAGTTGAGGACGAGGGTGAGTTCCGTCAGCACGCCGGTGTGGCGATGGTGATGATGATGTTACCGGCGTAGGGCTTCGCCTAAGCACTATGATGGGATGATAGAGGTGTGTAACTGTGAAGGGGGGCACCGCACACGGTTAAGAGAAGCTTGTGTGTTCTAGGGTGCCCCCTGCCCCGTATATAAAGGAGGGAGGGGGAGGCCGGCTATAGCGACCAGACCTCAAATAGTCTGTCTCTGTGCATCAGTGTCATCCCTGGATCGGTAATGCTGACACCTACAGTACTCAAGGATTTATAACAGAGTAGCAATCACACACTTATTACATCGAATGTCTCAAAAGAGAACTTCTTACAATAATATGGCTTAAGGCCATCTAAAAACGATAACAGTGGAAGGCTTGGAAGATAAAGTGAGTCCATCAACTCCAACGGCATCACTGAGTGAAAGACAACGACCTATGGCACCTTACTTGTTGTCTAAAAAGTCTGCAACATGAACGTTGTAGCCCGAAACGGGTCAGCACATGGAATATGCTGGCAATGTAACACATAGAGTAATGAACAGAATAATGCATATAAGGCTGGTGGAAAGCTCTATGGTTATAGTTTTGCATAAAGCCAATTTTGCCTACAACAAAGGAATACATTTTATTTAACTATCATGGTGGTTGTTAAACATTGAGAAGGTTCCTCCAACTCAATCCCAATTAAACAGCATCATTAAACCCAACCAAATTATATTTAGAGTGATGAGATCAACATGATAATCCATGAACCAGATACTCAAGATGTCCATAACCGGGGACACGGCTAACCATTATTAGTTTGTACAATCTGCAGAGGTTTGCGCACTTTTCCCCACAAGACTCGAATGCATCCATTGTTGGAGTTTCGAGACACAGTCTTTCTGAAGCATTAACTCTCTACTCTGGATAGACAGTACCACCTACAACCCACTACATCTGCTAGTCTACCTCTTCAAGAGCTTCACGCAACTTACTCAACTATGCCAGAGCCCATATTGGCTTGTGGCTGCACGCGGAAGTTTCTCGCATGAATAATCTTATGATCCCTTTGAGCCTGGGTGGTGGACCGTAGGATGATCACACGGGTACTCGGGGATATCCTAGGACAACACTGGATTCTCCAGGTGCCCTGACAACCACTGGGTACTCCAGGGTGCCTCAAGCAATCCACCCAGATGTGTATTTAAGTAGCCACCTTAGTTAACCATTAATTAACAATGCTCACATCTGTCATGGATACACTCACCCAAACCACGTCTACGAGCATAGCATGGCAATATGAGCATAACGTAGAAGTAACTCTCAAAGGTTTGATAATAAACAGCGCAATAGGTTCTACCTCATCATCTACTTCCCAGAACCCACATATTAACCAGATCCTAACAAAGCAATTGTTTGAGGGTTGATCTAATGCAACAAAACTGGGTAGTAAAGAGGTATGATCAAAGTGTTACTTGCCTTGCTGATGATCCGTGAAACCTAGAGACTCGTAGTCGCACGCTTCGCACTCCGGGTACTCTATCGCAAACAAACAAATCATACAATAAGCACTCGACTAGAAGCACGGGTAAAACTCAAATAAGATATATAACCAGAAAGTTCAACTTAAGAACCCCAGTTTGCAAAAAGAATCAAATCAAACGAAGCAACGAAACTCAAACTGCGAAAGAAACAAGATCCATTTACTAATCTGGACTTAAGTCCAATTTTACAGTACCAAAATCTTGTTCAAGTTCATTAAACAGAAAGAGGACTTCGAGACGAAGATCTAGGCGCTTGAATCGCCTGATTCCGATAAACGAGCGAAAAGATAAACTAAAACGAAGATCAGGGCAGAAATCGCGATAAAAAATAATCGCGGAAAAACCCTGGAAAAAGAAAAACTGATGAACAGGCTAACGAACGAACGTTCGCTGTCTGCGGCTAACGGGTGAACATCGTTCGTTAAAACGAACGTACAGACAAACGTTCGCTATTTAACTAAACCGGAAAAAAAATAAAACCGATCTAATAAAAACGAAACTAGAGTTTTCTATAAAAAAACCGAATGGTTTTCTGGGGAAAACCGACGGCGGCGGTGACTACCTCGTCGGCGGCGGGGTCGGTGGCGACGGCGGCGAGCTGCGGCGGCGGGGCTTCGGTGGCGGTGGCGGCGAGATGGGGCGGTGGCGGCATTGCGCGCGGCGGCGGCGGCTGGCGGCGGCGGCAGCGGATCGAGGCAGGGCGGGGCTGGCGCTAGGGTTCGGCGGGGCTGGCGGGCCTC
Source organism: Triticum aestivum (assembly GCF_018294505.1). Lineage (NCBI taxonomy): Eukaryota > Viridiplantae > Streptophyta > Magnoliopsida > Poales > Poaceae > Triticum > Triticum aestivum. The sequence continues at coordinate 130,199,253 of NC_057798.1, forward strand.
GGCGGCTTATAAGGCCGGCCGGGTCGGATTCCTAGGCGGGCACGACCCGGCTAGGTCGGTTTGTTTTTTTTAAATACTCCGACACGCAGAAAAATGAAGAAAAGAAATACTAAACGGACTCAAAAATCCTGGAAGAAAATTCCCCGTCCTCTAAAAGTATAGCAGACAAAGTGAACATTTGTTTGGGCCTCTAATGCAATTTTGAAAAACGCATTTTTCCTAATTCAAATAAAATATCAATAAATCTCTGAATAAAATTCTTATTTGATTTTAATATTTTCCCTTCAATATTTCTTTATTTTGGGGAAGTCATTTTATCCCCTCTCTTTTATTTTCATATTGGAAATATTCGAAGAGAAAAATAATTAAAACCAAACGACCCTCTTTTCAAATTTGAGAAAACTCAAATATGAAAATAACGAAATCCCCAATTCTCTCCGTGGGTCCTTGAGTTGCGTAGAATTTCTAGGATCAACCCAAAATGCAATAAAATATGATATGCAATGATGATCTAATGTATAACATTCCAAATTGAAAAATTGGGATGTTACACCGGCTATCCCTAGGGGGCGCGCCCAAGAGGAGGAGTCCTACTAGGACTTCCTAGTCCTATTAGGATTCCACTTCAAGGAAGAGAGGGGGAAGGAAGGAGAGGGAGAGGGAGTAGGAAAGGGGGCTCCGCCCCCTTCCCTTGTCCAATTCAGACTCCAAGGGGGGGGGGGGCGGCCTGCCCTGGCTGCCCTCCTCTCTCTCCACTAAGGCCCATGGTGGCCCATTAGTTCCCCCCGGGGGTTCCAGTAACCCCTCCGACACTCCGGTTTTATCAGAAACTTCCCGAAACACTTCTGGTGTCCGAATAACATGGTCCAATATATCAATCGTTATGTCTCAGCCATTTTCGAGACTCCTCATCACGTCTGTGATCTCATCCGGGACTCCGAACAAACTTCAGTCATCAAAACACATAACTCATAATACATATCGTCATCGAACGTTAAGCTTGCGGACCCTACGGGTTCGAGAACTATGTAGACATGACCGAGACACATCTCCGGTCAATAACCAATAGCGGAACCTGGATTCTCATATTGGCTCCTACATATTCTACGAAGATCTTCATCGGTCAAACCACATAACAACATGCGTTGTTCCCTTTGTCATCGGTATGTTACTTGCCCGATTTTTAATCGTCGGTATCATCATACCTAGTTCAATCTCATTACCGGCAAGTCTCTTTACTCGTTCCGTAACACTTCATCCCGCAACTAACTCATTAATCACATTGCTTGCAAGGCTTATAGTGATGAGTACTACCGAGAGGGCCTAGAGATACCTCTCCAAAACACAGAGTGACAAATCCTAATCTCGATCTATGCCAACCCAACAAACACCTTCGAAGACACATGTAGGCATCTTTATAATCACCCATTTACGTTGTGACGTTTGATAGCACACAAGGTGTTCCTCCGGTATTCGGGAGTTGCATAATCTCATAGTCTGAGGAACATGTATAAGTCATGAAGAAAGCAGTAGCAATGAAACTGTAATGATCATAATGCTAAGCTAACGGATGGGTCATGTCCATCACATCATTCTCCTAATGATGTGATCCCGTTCATCAAATGACAACACATGTCTATGGTTAGGAAACATAACCATATTCGATTAACGAGCTAGTCAAGTAGAGGCATATATACTAGGGACACTATGTTTTGTCTATGTATTCACACATGTACTAAGTTTCCGGTTATTAAAATTCTAGCATGAATAATAAACATTTATCATGATATAAGGAAATAAATAATAACTTTATTATTGCCTCTAGGGCATATTTCCTTCAGTTTCCCCGACAACGGCGCCATAAATTGGCACGTGGCCAGGAGACTATCTTGACTTGATCCTCCCTGGCAACAGCACCAAAAATTGGCACGTGGCCGGGAGACTATCTTGACTTGATCCTCCCCGGCAACAGCGCCAGAAATTCCTTTTGATGTCTGCTAGAACTACATCGGTATTTCCCCAAAGAGGAAGGGATGATGCAGCACAACAACGGTAGGTATTTCCCTCAGTGATGAGACCAAGGTTATCGAACTAGTAGGAGAACCACTCAACACCATGTAAACAGCTCCTACACACAAAGAACAAATACCTACAACCCGACGTAAGAGAGGGGTTGTCAATCACTCATGGGTAAAAGGATAGGTAAAATTGTAGTAGATTGGATAAATAGTTCTCGCGGGAACGCGAGATAAAGTAAATAAATAAAAATTGCAGTAGGGTATTTTTGGGTTTTTGGAAATATAGATTTGAAAATAAAAGCAAAGAAAAATAAATCTTATAAGCAAATATGATAAAGAAGAGACCTCGGGGCCGTAGGTTTCACTAGCGGCTTCTCTCGAGAAAAATAGCATATGGTGGGTAAATGAATTACTGTTGGGCAATTGATAGAACTTCAAATAATCATGAAGATATCCAGGCAATGATCATTATATAGGCATCACGTCCAAGATTAGTAACCGACTCCTGCCTGCATCTACTACTATTACTCCACACATCGACCACTATCTAGCATGCATCTAGTGTATTAAGTTCATGGAGAAACATAGTAATGCAATATGAACAATGACATGATGTGGAAAAGATCTATTTATGTAGAAATAGACCACATCTTGTTATCCTTAATGGCAACAATCAATACGTGTCTTGCTGCCCTTCTGTCATTGGGAAAGAACACCGCACAACCGAACCCATCACAAAGCACCTCTTCCCATGGCAAGAAAAATCTATCTAGTCGGCCTAACTAAACCAAAGATTTGAAGAAGAAATACAAGGCTATAAGTAATCATGCATATAAGAGATCAAAATACTCAAATAACTTTCATGGATAAAAACATAGATCTGATCATAAACTCAAAGTTCATCGGATCCCAACAAACACACCACAAAAAGAGTTATATCAAATAGATCTCCAAGAGACCATTGTATTGAGAATCAAAAGAGAGAGAGGAAGCCATCTAGCTACTAACTATGGACCCATAGGTCTACAATGAACTACTCACACATCATCGTAGAGGCACCAATGTTACTTACGCATAATGCATGTTCATGACCATTGTTGCTCTCTGGCTGTCCGCTTCTCAACCTATTTGCTAGCCTTCACCTGTACTAAGTGGGAATTCTACTTGTACATCAAAAACCTTGAACCCAAGTTATTCTAGATGAGTCCACCATACCTACTTATATGCAATATTAACCTGCCGTCGTAAGTAAATTTGCATGTGCCACCTCTAAAACTCCAAATAAATATCCTTTTTGTGCGCCTGGATCATTCATGGAACGACAAGAGGTGGTCGGTATCTTCCATGCTAAACAGGTTATTCTCAGGTCGAGTATTTATTCACTCGCCATCGCACGAGAAAAGAGCGGTAATATGGATGCCCAGCCCCAAACTGCAAAAAGAAAAGAGCTTACAAATAATTAAACAAAAACTCCCAATGGAGCTTACAAATATAACTACAAAAATAAAAGAGCTTACTATTAAGTCTTTTTGCGTACTCACTTGACTGATATCTTGAAAATGCCTCATTATGCAAAGTACATGAAAGACATCATCACTAATAAGAGAAAAATGCCGGAAGCTGAAATCTCCACCATGCTTGCTAATTATACTTTTAAGGATGGAGTACCTAAAAACTCAGAGACCCAGGAATACCAACAATACCTTGCTCCATCAAAAAGAATTATGTGAAAACTGCTGTATGTGACTTAGTTGCTGGTGTTAGTGTTATGCCTTTCTCTTTATATAAAAGACTTGACTTGAATAAACTCACACCTACTGAAACATCTTTTCAAATGGCTGACAAATCAACTGCCATACATGTCGGTATTTGTGAGGATGTGCCCGTTGTTGTTGCTAATGTTACTATTTTGACTGACTTTGTTATAGTTGAGATGCCCGAGGATAACAACATGTCGATTATCCTTGGTAGACCCTTCTTGAATACTGCAGGGGCTGTTATTGATTGCAATAAAAGCAAGGTCACTTTTCATATCAATGGTAATGAGCATAGGATGCACTTTCTGAAGAAACAATTCCAAGTGAATGGTACTAATGTTATTGAAAAATCCCCGACAATCACTATTGGTAGTTTTCATCTACCTCTACCTACTGTTAATAAGAAATATGAAATGCTTATTGTTGGGGACATTCATATGCCCATTGAGGTAACTAAGTGATTTACAAGAGTTCTTTGGTTTCATGCTAATCGAAAGTGGTTGTTAAGAAGACTTGATCAACCTTATTAATGGATCATTTTTGAGAGGGATGAAATTGAAGAATTTAGTGAGCACTACCTTCTGTCCCCACCTTTTGTTTTATGTTTTTATTAGTTAAATAAAATAAAATGCCATGTTATGTCTGTTTTCTATTTTTTCTGTGCAATAAAAATGACCCAAAAATAAAAGTTCTCACAATGCTCTGAAAATTTAATACGATTTTTTTTGAATATTTGAGAATTTCTGGTGTAAATAATATTAGAGGGAGGTGCATCAGGTGGGTACAACCCACCTCAGCGCGCTAGGACCCTAGGCGCGCCCTGGTGGGTTTTGGTCCCCATGTGGGCCCCCTCACTTATCCCTTCAGACCACATCATCACCTACTTCCAGAAAAAATTCTCCATTGCTCTCTTTCTTGTGTTCTTGCTCTCAAACCCGCGGATTTCGATCTCTTTGCTCGAAGCTCCGTTTTCGAAACTGTTTCGGGAGATTGTTGCTTGGTATGTGACTCCTCTGTTTGTCCAATTAGTTTTTGTTTTAGTGGTTTATATTTTGAATAATTAGCTACTCTTGGTCCTGCTGTAGATGAGCTTGCATGTTGAATTCTTAGAGTTCTAAGTAGTTTGAATACTTTCTATGGCTTCTATGTGTCCCTATGAGTAGTTGCTATCAATTTTGCATAGTGTTGTTGAGAAAAATTTGTGCACTAAAAATTTCAGAATTTTTGTTCATAGGAAAAGGATGAATATCTTTAGGAAGTTTGCTTCTAAGAAGAACTCCAAGGGAGTTATTAGGGAGTCGTCTGACTGTGGTCTCCATCCTCGGAGGTTGGCAGAAGTACGACCGTGCGAATGGCTGCATACCCTATTCATAGAAGAGGCTGGAATCCTTCAGGAGTTTACACAATATGCTGCTAATGCTGACCTCACCGACTTCATCGCAGCTGAATGTGAACAGTATCATCTCCTCACAAACATCTTTGTTCAAAGTTTTAATATCCTTCCTAGGAATAATCCACCTGAGGTGCAATTCAATTTATATGTTGAACCCCATCAGATACCCCTTACTGGGTTTTGTGAAATATGCTTGCATCCTGCCGATTGTAGTTTGGCGGAGCCTAGGCCCGCAGAGTTTGAATTTTTATCGTACCTTGACAGTGGGAGATGAGAGAGGGGTGTCGGGTATCACTGCCGCTGGCTTGCATTTTCCTGTTGTTCATTACTTTGCTCTTTTCGTTGCAAAATGCTTGCTTGCTAGTGAGAAGGTTGGCACACTTAGTTCACCAGACCTTGCTGTTTTATGTCATGCACTTGAGGGCGACAACACTTATAGCTTGAGAGATATTGTGGCACGTCGCCTCCATGTTAATAAGTCCAAGAGTAAAATAGAGGGTGGTATTTTTGCTACTCGCTTGGCGGCTCGCTTTAATGTTGAGATATGCCTTCATGATTACCCTCTGGCCAAGGTTTACCTAAATCGCGCAGCCATGGAATACCACCATTTTATTGCACGAGATTAACCCAACATTCCTATTCCGTATAACCTGGTTTTCAGCGCTAACACTCATGATATTATTCCATTGCCTACTCCTGCCTTGTTTGATCATGTTGCCAGGGGCGGATATAGGATTATGCCTTAGGATATCATCGCCTACCGGAATGACCAGGCTGCGGCAGAGGAGGAGCCTCAGCAGTGGGACGCGTGGATGCCCACTCCTCAGCACCCCGACTATTATCCAGGCTACTGACTGCTTACCAAGTTAGGCCAAAAGCCTAAGCTTGGGAGAGTACGTGTTTCTCACCGACTTTACACTCATGTTCACACATTTCATTCCAGTTGTCGGTGTTCACACTTTTTCATTGTATTATCCATGCTAAATTTATTTTCTCGCTTTCTTCTTATGTGTTTGAAAAAACTTGAGAAAATCCAAAAATATTTCCTGCTTCTTTTTTATTTTGTTTCTAGAGTAGTTAGTTGTAGCACTAAAAAGAAAACCCAAAAAGATTTCTTTGTTCTTCTTTTGCTTGTTGGGAGCTTTCCCGTGTAAATAGTTCTTCTCGTTTTTGCTTTTCACTTTTTATTTTCCTACTCAAGAAAGCCAAAAACTCCAAAAATATTTCAGTGTGTTCCTCTGAATTTCTTTTCTTTTTATTTGAGTCATACCGAGGAGAAGACCACGATGAAAATGTTGAGTGGCCCTCATATGCATAATTGTTGATCTAATAAGGAGCCCATTTTACCTTGTCTTCTCCCATTGAATAAAATGTTTGCAGATTCCAGCTTAGTCCACGGCACTCTTGCACTATTATTATTTTCACGTCATTCGGTCGTGCAAGTGAAAGGCAATAATGACAATATTCGATGAAGTGGTCGTAGCAGAGAGAAACTGGTATGAAACCGACTTGTTCTGTTTTTGTAAATATGTTTAACCTAGTGTCCATGATTCAGCCCATTATGATTAAACATGTTTGCAATGACAATTAGAGATTATAGTTTCTCATGCCATGCATAAGTACCTAGGAGTGGATAATGATTTATCTTGGATGTCAACATTGTGTTAAAATGATTGTGATGCAGTATGATGATATGGTATCCTACTCTGAATGTTCGAGTGGCTTGAGTTGGCACATGTTCATGCATGTAGTTGAATCAAAACCAACATAGCCTCTATGATATTTTTGTTCATGGTGTTCATATCCTACTCATGCTAGTGTCAAATGTTACTTATGCATAATGCATGTTCATGACCATTGTTGCTCTCTAGCTGGCCGCTTCTCAACCTATTTGCTTGCCTTCATCTGTACTAAGTGGGAATTCTGCTTGTACACATCAAAAACCTTGAACCCAAGTTATTCCAGATGAGTCCACCATACCTACCTATATGCGGTATTACCCTGCCGTCCTAAGTAAATTTGCATGTGCCACCTCTAAAACTCCAAATAAATATCCTTTTTGTGTGCCTAGATCATTAATGGAACGACATGAGGTGGTCAGTATCTTCCATGCTAAGCGGGTTATTCTTAGGTCGAGTGTTTATTCACTTGCCATCGCACGAGAAAAGGGCGGTAATAGGGATGCCCAGTCTCAAACTGCAAAAAGAAAAGAGCTTATAAATAATCAAACAAAAACTCCCAATGGAGTCAAAACCTTTACTTTATCGCTTGGGAGCATAGCTATATTTGTTGAGTCACTTGGGATTATTATCATATTATCACTATGAGGAATCTGAAGGATGCTAAGACTACTATTTTTCCTCTAAGACGAGGGGAGGTAAGGAACTGCCATTCAGTTTTGCTTTAGATCCACCTTCTGTTATAAGTAAACTTGCAACACCACCACATGCTGTTAATCCTGATATGTCGCAAGTTATTGATGATGCTACTTCTGCTATGATGCTTATGATGATGCTAGTACATTGCATGATGATGATGTGCCACTAGATGAATTTCTTGATGAACAAATTGCTAGAGTAAGACACCATGATGTTGTTGAATCTGATAATGAGCATGAAACTGAAAATCTTGAAACACCTGCTAGAACTAGCCTTCCTAGATATGAATTCCTAAGGTACCGGAAGGTTATGTTATGAATGAGGAGACAACTAGAGATATTCTTGCTTGTAAGGATAGAGGTGATCTAGAGAAATTATTATGCAAGTATAAAGAAAAATCTCTGAATGCTAGAATGCAATATGATCCTAAGTTTGCTACCTCACCTATCTTTACTGATGATAAGGATTATGAATTCTCTGTTGACCCAGAGTTAATTACTTTGGTTGAATCCGATCCTTTCCATGGTTATGAAACTAAAACTGTTGTGGCACATCTTACTGAAACTACAAGTGAAAGGCAATAATGATGATATTTGATGAACTGGCCGTAGCAGAGAGAAACTGGTATGAAATCAACTTGTTCTGTTTTTGTAAATATGTTTAACCTAGTGTCCATTATTCAACCCATTATGATTAAACAAGTTTGCAATGACAATTAAAGATTATAGTTTCTCATGCCATGCATAATTAGTTAGGAGTGGATAATGATTTATCTTGGATGTCAACATTGTGTTAAAATGATTGTGATGCAGTATGATGATATGGTACCCTACTGTGAATGTTCGAGTGGCTTGACTTGGCACATGTTCATGCATGTAGTTGAATCAAAACCAACATAGCCTCTATGATATTTATGTTCATGGTGTTCATATACTACTCATGCTAGTGTCCAACGTTACTTACACATAATGCATGTTCATGACCGTTGTTGCTCTCTAGCTGGCCGCTTCTCGACCTATTTGCTTGCCTTCATCTATACTAAGTGGGAATTCTGCTTGTACACATCAAAAACCTTGAACCCAAGTTATTCCAGATGAGTCCACCATACCTACCTATATGCGGTATTACCCTGCTGTCCTAAGTAAATTTGCATGTGCCACCTCTAAAAATCCAAATAAATATCCTTTTTGTGTGCCTGGATCATTAATGGAATGACCGGAGGTGGTCGGTATCTTCCATGCTAAGCGGGTTATTCTTAGGTTGAGTGTTTATTCACTCGCCATCGCACGAGAAAAGGGCGGTAATAGGGATGCCTAGTCCCAAACTGCAAAAAGAAAAGAGCTTACAAATAATGAAACAAAAACTCCCAATGAAGTCAAAACCTTTACTTTATCGCTTGGGAGCATAGCTATATTTGTTGAGTCACTTGGGATTATTATCATATTATCACTATGAAGAATCTGAAGGATGCTAAGACTACTATTTTTTCCTCTAAGACGAGGGGAGGTAAGGAACTGCCATTCAGTTCTGCTTTAGATCCACCTTCTTTTAGAAGTAAACTTGCAACACCACCACATGCTATTAATCCTGATATGTTGCAAGTTATTGATGATGCTACTTCTGCCATGAATGATGCTTATGATGATGCTAGTACCTTGCATGATGATGATGTGACACTAGATGAATTTCTTGATGAACAAATTGCTAGAGTAAGACAACATGATGTTTTTGAATCTGATGATGAGCATGAAACTGAAAATCTTGAAACACCTGCTAGAACTAGCCTTCCTAGATATGAATTTCCTAAGGTACCGGAAGGTTATGTTATGAATGAGGAGACAACTAGAGATATTCTTGCTTGTAAGGATAGAGGTGATCTAGAGAAATTATTATGCAAGTATAAAGAAAAATCTCTGAATGCTAGAATGCAATATGATCCTAAGTTTGCTACCTCACCTACCTTTACTGATGATAAGGATTATGAATTCACTGTTGACCCAGAGTTAATTACTTTGGTTGAATCTGATCCTTTCCATGGTTACGAAACTAAAACTATTGTGGCACATCTTACTAAGTGGAATGACATAGCCACCCTTTTTGCTCATGATGAGAAGATTCGCTATTACTATATTCTCAAATTATTTCTTTTCTCATTAAAGGGTGGTGCTAAAGTTTGGTACAATACTCTTACTCCTGATTGTGTGTGTAGTCCCCAGGATATGATTTATTACTTCTCTGCAAAATATTTTCCTGCTCATAAGAAACAAGCTGCCTTGCAGGAGATATTTAACTCTGTGCAAATTAAAGAAGAGTGTTCAGAGAGTATCCCACAAGCTTGGGGGAGGCTTCTACAATTGCTTAATGCTTTGCCTAATCATCCTCTTAAGAAAAATGAAATACTATGCTTCAAAGTAGCATGCGGTACCACTATGAGAGTCCCACCTCTCCTCCCACCGGCGCCCTAGGCTCTCCGGCGATCTTCCTCCTCAGCCAGTAAATCTGGTCTTCTCTCCACCCATCTGCTCCGGCGTTCTCTGATCTACCACCCGATACCCATCTCACATGGGTTCTCATGGTGGATCAACTTTAGATCTGGATTTCTCCAAAGGTGTGGCTTTTGCGGAGGAGTTTTAGATCTTGTGGGAAAACCATTCATCCCTCGGATGACACGAGCCATTTTATTATGGTCGTGTCTTTCAGCAGACATAGATTCCGTCTTGATGAGGATTTGGTGGCTGTGGCATTGGAATGTGCAACTGGAGGATCTGCAATTGATCTATCTGTGCGACTCATTGCGGACAAGGTATTCTCATTTATGGTATCATGCAAACGTGTTGGCATTTTTATTCTACATTTGCGATCTTTCGCGTGTCCGCAATTCAAATGCTACTTTCATCTGTGGGGTAATGGCGGCCCTAATTGGAAACGTGAGTTTGTTATTTGGAAGAAAGAGTGTGATGCTGAATGGATTATCATCAGTCCTTCTAAGAGGCGTGCTTCTATGGGTTTACTAGCTATGCATAAGCCTCCTTCCAAATCTGCCTTACGTTCGGGCTCTAGGCCTCCGAAGAAGATTTCTTTTGCCACTTTCCAACAGTACGATGCTTGCAAGGGATACTCTTTTCCTGCTTCGCCAGGTCTTGTTGATGCGGTTTCAGATGCTGGGTACGCGGTGCTGCCTCGTGAGAGAGACATCGTGCCTCCGCCGCCGGCGACTGAACTCCGATGGACGGTGGCAGAACCACCCATTATTTTCGGAACAGTCAACATCCATGCTATTTCCTTGGCCGGGATTTCTAGGATTAATCCATCTACTTCGGACGTGAATCTGCATGTGCATGGGAAGGAATGGGCTAGTCCGGCGGCGGCCCAGGAGACTTCTTCAGCCCAGTTTAATTCCCAGCCCCAGGATGTTTCCCCGGTCCAGTTTGCTCTGGCCCAAGCTGCATCCGAATCTCAATCTGCACCTCCACCTGTTCTTGGAAATGAGGAGTTTATTGATCCTGGGACATCGGAATCACCTGTTGATTATGATGGATTTAATGATTTTGTGGATGACATGGTTTTCAAAGTTTGGAAATGTCAAAATTGTTTGTCAATGAAGCATTTATCCAACGCGTGCACCAGCAAGGTTAGGTGACGTAGATGCTTTCGGTTGGGGCACCGGGCAAAGGGCTGTTCCGATTCTAGCCTATCTCCCTCTTACAGGTGGGTCCTGCGAACCAAATCCCCCGTATCTAACCGGTCAGCTGGTATTTCGGAGCGGGACTCCTTGATTTCTCCCACAGCTAGCCCGGAGGGGTCTAGCCCAGTCCTATCAAGCCTACCACCCCGTCCATCCCACCATTGCCAGCTGAGCCACCGCCCACAACGCCTCTGCCGCCCTCCTCACCATCGCCCTCAATCACCTCGCCTCCGGCTTTGGATCACTCCTCCCCAGCTCCGACAATGGCCAACTTTCCGCTGGACCCGATGGATTTCCTCCCGCATGGCTTCGACATCATTGATGGAGGGGAGCTACGCTTGCCTCGCACTTTCTTTGCACCGGCGGTGGCTCTGGATCGACAGCATGAGGAGTATGCCATCGCCATTGTCGAGCCGGCTCCTCTACCTGAAGAAGTCGCCATCTACCGGAATCTGGTCAGTGATTTTGTCGTCAATAATCTGCAGAGAGCTGTGCTGGATGCCCAGGCATGGATCCAAGGGGTTAGTTTGTTTCGATTATGCAGTGCTCTGGCCCGCCAAGCATTAGTTGATCATCCTCCTTTCAATTTGGGCAACGATAGATTTCTCAGGTTTATTCCGCATGATGAGGGTATCAACTACAGAGCTGCTCAAGGTTTTCGAAGGGGATGGGTTATGCTGCTAGGAGTTCCTTTGGATTATAGGCGCTCTCAATATCTTGCAGATGTTATCAGTACGTTTGGCCGCTTCCACCATTGGCATCAGGATGATCCCATGATGGTCCGATCATTGGCCTATGTGTATTTTCCTGCACCGTCTATGGTCCCTAGATCAGTGACATACAGAGAATTTGCAGACTTTGGAGGGGTTCGGATTTCTTGGTCTGCTCTAGTTTATATTCTATCTGCAGACTTTGCTGATATCCTACCTGCTGATGAGGATCCAATGCCCTTCAATGGCAATCCCCACCCTCTCCCTGGCAACATGCAGTTCAACAATCATAATTGGGTCTTACCTGAGTTCCCAAAGCTGGGTTGGAATGATGTGCCTGCACCTGACAATGAACATCCATAGAATGATCCCCCACAATTTCAGGAAGTTGTGCAGCAGGATAATGTTGAGGAAGTTCAGTCTCAGGAATCCATTGTGTTTCAGTTGTCCGAGGATTCAGTTAACAACGACAACGGTGCTGATGAAGTTGCTGTTCTCCAACACCCAATGGGACTGCAGCAGCCTCCTTTAATGATCGGACAAGTGCTAACTGTTTTTGGGCCTATCCTGCCCCCTGTCATGCAATGGAAACGTTCGTTTGAGAAGGTATTGCCGCTTTTTGGGATCTCTGATATCCCAAAGGTTGTCTTTCGGTCTGATCTCGGTGCTCTTTTGAACAAGCAGTCTTGGGAGACTCTTTTTACCACTCCAGCTCCAAAATTGCAGCTTCTGCCTGCACCTGTTTCTGTGACTCAGTTTAAGGAAGTGACACCTGTTAAAAGGCCTGTAGCTCGAGCTCTTTGTTTTGACGATATTGATGAACCTGTTGCTGAAATATTTGAGTTTATGGTTGTTCCTAAAGTTACTCTGAAGCATGGAAGAAAGCCCAAGGCCTCTCGAGTCATTGTGGAATCTGAGGTCAGGCGCAGTGCTCGTCTTAGTGCGATAGTGATGGATATCGTCAGGTAATGATTGGGACACCTCCTAGGAAGCCACACACGGTGAAGAAGCGCAAAACTGTACCTTCCAAGCCTGATGATGATTCTGCAGTGCCTCCTCTGACGACCATAGTCGATCTTCAGCGAATTGGTGCTCGTCTTCGCATTGCACTGGAGAAAATCACGACGGATAAGCTTGCAGCTAATCCTACCCGCTCCAACAACAGTGCAAGTTCCGATGATTAGTTTCGTCATCCAGGGTTTAGGTCCATGGCGTGCCATAATCGCCATTTATCTTTTCTTATCTGTTTGGAACCTTGCAGTTTCCGTTTGTCTAGTGGGTTGTAGGTCATTGTGTGGCTTACTTTTAAATATGTCCTCTTTTGGTATGTAATGAATCAAACTTCGTTTAGAGAGTGGAAAGTACTTTGTTGGAATGTTAGGGGTCTGAATTCTGAAGCGCGTCAGCTTGCGGTTAGGCAAAAGATCAATGAAAGTGGGTGCTCTGTTGTTTGCCTCCAAGAAACCAAATGCATGCATATTGATCAACGCTTCATTAGAAAATTCTGTCCACGGTGTTTTGATAACTTTGTTTATGTACCATCGGTTGGGGCATCCGCTGGTATGGTGGTCATATGGAATTCATCTTTCTTCATAGGCAACTTAATTGAGGCTAAACCATATGGTATTATTGTGAAGTTTCAATCTAAGCATACATCTGAGACTTGGTTTCTTGTCTCAATTTATGGTCCGTGTCAAGGACCGGCGCGTGATGATTTTGTGCAGTGGTTATATAATCTGGATATTTAGTTCGAGGACAATTGGTTTCTTTTAGGTGATTTCAACTTTATGCGTTCGATTGAGAATCGAAATCGGCCAGGTGGTGATGTGAATGATATCTTTTTGTTTAATGAAATAATTGGTCATTTGGGTCTTGTTGAACTGCCAATCAAGGGTCGTCAGTACACATGGTCTAATATGCAAACCACACCTCTGCTCGAACAAATTGATTGGTTTTTTACATCTGTGGCTTGGACACATGATCACCCCAACACAATGGTTATTCCGCTTGCGCGCACTGCATCTGATCATGCCCCGTGTGTGGTTTCAATTGCCACTTGTATTCCCAAGGCAAAAGTTTTTTGCTTTGAAAACTATTGGGTTGATCTGCCTGGTTTTATGGATTGTGTTTTTGAGGTTTGGAACAGACCTGTGGATAAATCTTCAACTGCCTTAATCATTTCTGCTAAATTCAAATCTCTTCGTTATGCTCTTAAGAAATGGCATCTTAACCTATCCACAGTCAAGGCTCTCATTGCTGATTGCAACAAAGTAATTCTTTTTTTGGATAATATTGAGGAATTTAGGCCCTTGAGTTGGCCGGAGTTCAATTTTCGAAAGATTATCAAATTACATCTCGAAGATATCCTGCACTGGCAGTTCATTTATTGGAAGCAACGTTGCACGATCAGAAATATCAAAGTTGGTGAGGAGAATTCAAAATTTTTCCATGCTATGGCAACTGAAAGGTATAGGAGAAACACTATTTTTTCGATCAAATCTGTGGATGGGGAGGTGGTTTCTGATCATCAACAGTTAGTAGGGATGTTTTGGTCTGATTTCAATCGTAGAATGGGCCAGGCAAAAGGTATACAAATGGGTTTTGACCTTGACACATTAATTGCTCGGATTGATGGTCTGGAGAACTTGTCCTTGCCTTTCACGGATTCTGAGGTGGATACGGTGATTAAGAACATGCCTTCTGACCGGGCTCCAGGCCCTGATGGGTTTACTGGTCTTTTTCTCAAGAAATGTTGGAATATTTTGAAGCCGGATTTTATGAAGCTGGTCAGGGAGTTTTATGAGGGAAAGTGCAACCTGGAGTGTCTGAATACATCTCTCATTACCCTCATTCCAAAGAAGTTGAACCCGGAGTATATTGGTGATTTTAGGCCCATCTCGTTGACAAATACTTGTCTCAAGTTTTTAACTAAACTTTTGGCAAATCGTTTACAGAGTGTGATCCTAAAATGTATTCATCACAATCAATATGGGTTTCTTCGCTGTAGATCCATTCAAGATTGTCTTGCATGGTGTTTTGAATATATACATCAGTGCAAGGCATCCAAAAGGCCTATAATCCTTCTCAAGTTGGATTTCACGAAGGCGTTTGATACCATCGAGCACGAACTGATTCTCAGGATCCTGAAATGCAAGGGTTTTGATGATCGTTGGACAGGTTGGATTGATAGTATCTTGTCCTCTGGATCCTCTTCGGTCCTTTTAAATGGTGTGCCTGGTAATCACTTTGTCTACCGTTCGGGTGTGCGTCAAGGAGACCCATTATCCCCTTTGTTATTTGTGATTGCTGTGGATTTATTGCAGTCCGTGGTTAATGAGATGTGTGCAAGGAACATTCTCACACTGCCCATACCAACCTCTTCACGGGACTATCCGATTGTGCAATACGCTGATGACACATTAATTGTCCTTCCTGCGGTGGACGGCCAGCTCATTGCTTTCAAGGAGATGCTTGAGACCTTTGCTAAGTCTACGGGTTTGTGGGTTAACTTTAGTAAATCATCATTGATTCCAATGAATATGTCTGATGAGGAGGGTCAACGTCTGGCGGCTTTGCTTGGATGTGATGTTGGCTCCATGCCATTTACTTACCTGGGATTGCCAATGGGTACTACTCGGCCCATAATTTATGACTTGCTCCCCTTAGTGGACCGCATAGAGAGAAGATTGTCTGCCTCCTCCTGTCTGTTGAACCAGGGCAGCCGGCTGCAACTCTTGAAATTTGTTCTATGTTCCATGCCAATATACTTCTTGTGCACTCTTTCATTACCTCAAGGAATTTTGAAGCAGATTGAACGTATCATGCGGCAATGTTTGTGGCGAGGCAACTCTGATACACCAAGACAATCATTGGCAGCTTGGGAGTTAGTTTGTCGGCCCAAGAGCCAGGGAGGGCTTGGGTTCTAGATCTTGGCATACAAAATGATGCCTTGTTGATCAAGCATCTCTTCAAATTTTATAACAAGTTGGATGTGCCCTGGGTTTCACTTATCTGGGACACATATTATGCTGCTGCACCGCCCCAAGTAACTCAAAGTTGTGGTTCTTTTTGGTGGCGTGATGTGATGAAGCTGTATGACAAATTTTGTAAGTTGGCTGTCCCTCATGTGCGCTTCGGGGACTCGGTGGTTTTCTGGCTGGATGGGTGGCAACTTAATAATGAGGTGGTTATCATGCAACAACGTTTCCCGAGGCTTCACTCTTTTGTGATTGATGACACGCTTACCATTAAGAATGTGATGGAGCTGCCTGACCTGACCGACAATTTTCACCTGCCTTTATCAGTTGAAGCTTTTGAGGAATTCAATCAGCTTCAGGCTCTAATGCCTCTAATGATTTTGCATGAAGGAGTTAGTGATGTCTGGAAATGGCCTTCAAAAACTGGGGATTATCAATCCAGGATCTACTATTTGTCTTGTTTTTCCGAAGTCGTGGCTGACCCTATTTTTGGGTGGATCTGGAAATGTTCTTGCACTCTCAAGCTCAAGGTGTTTGGATGGCTTCTTTTGATGGACCGTCTAAACACTAGGGATATGATGCAGCGACGACATTGGATTATCCAGGATGATACTTGTGCCATTTGCTTCTCAGGTTTGCATGAATATAGAGCTCATCTCTTCTTTGCTTGCAACTTTAGCCAACGTGTCTGGAATTATTTGGGCATCTCATGGAATGTTCGACCTAACCAGACTACTTTTGAAATGGCTTGCGCGGCCAGGAGGGATTTGGTCAGCCTTTTTTCACTGAGGTAGTCTTTACGGCTACTTGGAATATTTGGACCCAAAGGAATGGAAGGATCTTCAGAAATGAGTTGCCCACTTTCAGAGCTTGGAGGAGGAATTTTATTCATGATATTTCTCTTTTAGCTCATAGAATCAAGTGTAAATATAAAGATAGACTAACCTCTTGGATAGCTTCCTTACACTAATCTCTCCCTGTAAGTAGTCTTTCTTCTATTTTGTTTCTCTTTGTAATTTTGTACTGATCCCATATTATTTTTAATAAAGGGCTGTGAGGCTGTTGCCTTGCAGTACATAGTCAAAAAAAATGAAATACTTGATATCTTCTATAATGGACTAATCGATGCTTCTAGGGACTTCCTAGATAGTTGTGCTGGTTGTGTTTTCAGGGAACGAACTATTGAGCAAGCTGAAGAATTATTGAACAACATATTGAGAAATTATGATGATTGGACTCTTCCCGAACCACCGGCTAAACCCACTCCGAAGAAGAGGGGTATATTATATCTCAGACCTGAAGATATGCTAGAGGCAAAGAAATCTATGAAGGAAAAAGGTACTAAAGCTAAGGATGTCAAAAATTTACCTCCTATTAAAGAAATACATGGGCTTGATACACCACCACTGCCTAAGATGGTAGATGTAAATTCTCTACCGAAATTCAATAACAATGATCATCCTCATAATATGCACCCTAGCCAATGCCTCTATGAGTTTGAAAATTATATTAGAAAGCAAGATAACTTCAATGCAAATGTTATGAAACAATTGAAATATAATTCTGATATGATTGCTCGCTTGAGTGACTTGTTATTTAGAATCTCAAATGATGTTAGAGGTGTGGGAAAGCATGCTTTTATGGTACAAACCCAGTTAGAACACATTGCTAAATCTCAAAGAGATTTGCTAGATGAAATGAATAACAACATACATGACTTTGCTGTTAGAGTTGCAACTAGAGGAGGTAAAATGACTCAGGAACCACTTTATCCTGAGGGACAACCAAAAATAATTGAATAGGATTCACAAAGGAACAACACCAGTGCACCTAGTCCTTCTAAAAAGAAGAAGAAAAATAAAAATGATAGGACTTTGCATGCTACTAGTGAACCTGAAATAGAAGAACCTCCTGATAATGATAATGATGTTTCTTTTTCTGATGCTGAAACTCAATCTGGTAATGAACATTCACCTAGTGATAATGAAAAATATAATGCTGATGTTCATGAAGATGCTCAACTCAACAATGAAAAAGAACCAGATAATGATGTTGAAATAGAACCATCTGTTGATCTTGATAACCCGCAACCCAAGAATACACGCTATGATAAAAGAGACTTTATTGCTAGAAAACATGGTAAAGAAAGAGAACCGTGGGTTCAAAAACCTATGCCTTTTCCACCCAAGTCAACTAAAAAGAAAGATGATGAAAATTTGAACACTTTGCTTAAATCCTTATTGTTGGGGACATTCATATCCCCATTGAGGTAACTTAGTGATTTACGAGAGTTCTTCATTATCATGCTAATTGAAAGTGGTTGTTAATAACACTTGATCAACCTTATTAATGGATCATTTTTGAGAGGTATGAAGTTGATGAATTTAATGAGCACTACCTTCTGTCCCTACCTTTTGTTTTCTATTTTTATTAGTTAAATATAATAAAATGACATGTTATGTCTGTTTTCTGAATTTTCCGTGCAATAAAAATGACCCAAAAATAAAAGTTCTCTTAATGCTCTGAAAATTTAATACGATTTTTTTCTGAATATTTGAGAATTTCTAGTGCAAATAATATCAAAGGGAGGTGCACCAGGTGGGCAAAACCCACCTGGGCGCGCCAGGACCCCCAGGCGCGCCCTGGTGGGTTGTGGTCCCCACGTGGGCCCCCTCACTTATCCCTTCACACCACATCACCACCTACTTCCAGAAAAAAAATCTCCATCTCTCTCTCTCTCTCTCTCTCTCTCGTGTTCTTGCTCTCAAACCCGTAGATTTCGATCTCTTTGCTCGAAGCTCCGTTTTCGAAACTGTTTCGGGGGATTGTTGCTTGGTATGTGACTCCTGCATCTGTCCAATTAGTTTTTGTTTTAGTGGTTTATATTTTGAATAATTTGGTGCTGTTGTAGATGAGCTTGCATGTTGAATTCTTAGGGTTCTAAGTAGTTTGAATGCTTGCTATGGCTTCTATGTATCCCTATGAGTAGTTGCTATCGATTCTGCAAAGTTTTGTTGAGAAAAATTTGTGGACTAAAAATTTCAGAATTTTTGTTCATAGGAAAAGGATGAATATCTTTAGGAAGTTTGCTTCTAAGAAGAACTCCAAGGGAGTTATTGGGGAGTCATCTGATAGTAATCTCCATCCTCAAAGGTTGGCGGAAGTACGACCGTGCGAATGGCTGCATACCCCGTTCATCGAAGAGGCTGGAATCCTTTAGGAGTTTGCACAATATGCTGCTAATGATGATCTCACCGACTTCATCGCAGCTGAATGGGAATAGTATCATCTCCTCACAAACATCTTTGTTCAAAGTTTTAATTTCCTTCCTAGGAATAATCCACCTGAGGTGCAATTCAATTTATATGTTGAACCCCATCAGATACCCCTTACTGAGTTTTGTGAAACATGCTTGCTTCCTGTTGATGGTAGTTTGGTGGAGCCTAGGCCCGTGGAGTTTGAATTTTTTATCGTACCTTGACAGTGGGAGATGAGAGAGGGGTGTCGGGTATCATTGCCGATAGCTTGCATTTTCCTGCTGTTCATTACTTTGCACTTTTCGTTGCAAAATGCTTGCTTGCTAGAGAGAAGGTGGGCACACTTAGTTCACCAAACCTTGCTGTTTTACGTCGTGCACTTGAGGGCGACAACACTTATAGTTTGGGAGCTATTGTGGCACATGGTGGTATTTTTCGCAACTCGCTTGGCGGCTCGCTTTAATGTTGAGATACGCCTTCATGATTACCCTCTGACCAAGGTTTACCTAGATCGCGCAGCCATGGAACACCACCATTTTATTGCACGAGATTACCCCAACATTCCTATTCTGTATAACCTGGTTTTCAGCGTTAACACTCGTGATATTATTCCATTGCCTGCTCCTTCTTTGTTTGGTCTTGTTGCTAGGGCCAGATATAGGATTACACATGAGGATATCATCGCCTACTAGAGTGACGAGGCTGCATCAGAGGAGGAGCCTTGTAGCGACCAGACCTCAAACAGTCTAGTCTCTCTACATCAGTGTCATCCCTGGATCGGTAATGCTGAAACACACAGTACTTGAGGATTTATAACAGAGTTTCAATCACACACTTATTACATCGAATGTCTCAAAAGAGAACTTATTACAATAATATGGCTTAAGGCCATCTAAAAACGATAACAGCGGAAGGCTGGGAATATAAAGTGAGTCCATCAACTCCGACGACATAGTTGAGTGAACGACAACGACCTATGGCACCTTACTTGTCGTCTGTAAAGTCTGCAACATGAAATGTTGCAGCCCGAAACGGGCCAACACATGGAATATGCTGGCAATGTAACACATAGAGTAATGAACAGAATGATTGCTATCACTACATGCATATATGGCTGGTCGAAACCTCTATGGTTACAGTTTTCCATAAATCCAATTTTTCCCTACAACAAAGGAATAAATTTTATTTAACTATCATGGTGGTTGATAAACATTGAGAAGGTTCCTCCAACGCAATCCCAATTAAACATCATCATTAAAACCCAGCAAATTAATTTAGAGTGATGAGATCAACATGATAATCCAAGAACCAGATACTCAAGATGTCCATAACCGGGGACATGGCTAACCATGATTAGTTTATACACTCTGCAGAGGTTTGCGCACTTTTCCACACAAGACTCGAACACATCCATGATCGGAGGAATGAGACATAGTCTTTCGAAAGCACTAACAACCTACTCTGGGTAGACAGTACCACCTACAACCCACTACATCTGCTAGTCTACCTCTTCAAGAGCTTCATGCAAATTACTCAACTATGCCAGAGCCCATATTGGCTTGTGGCTGCACACGAAAGTTTCCAGCATGAATAATTGTATGATCCCTTTGAGCCTGGGTGGCGTACTATATGATGATCACACGGGTACTCTGGGATATCCTAGAGCAACACTGGATTCTCCAGGTGCCTTGACAACAACTGGGTACTCCAGGGTGCCTCAACCAATCCACCCAGATGTGTATTTAAGTAGGAACCTTAAGTTAACTGTTAATTAACAATACTCACATCTGTCATGGATACACTCACCCAATCCACGTCTACGAGTATAGAATAGCAATATAAGCATAACGTAGAAGTAACTCCCAAAGGTTTGATAATAAACAAGGCAATAGGTTCTACCTCATCATCTACTTCCCAAACCCACATGTTATTCAGATCCTAACCATGCAATATTTCAGGATTGATCTAATGCATAAAAACTGGGTAATAAATAGGTATGATCAAAGTGTTACATGCCTTGCTGATGATCCGCAAAACCTAGAGACTCGTAGTAGCACGCTTCGCACTCCGGGTATTCTATCACAAACAAATAGTAACATAGATAAGCACTCAACTGGAAACACGGGTAAAACTCAAATAAAAGATCTAACCAGAAAGTTCAACTGAAGAACTCCGGTTTGCAAAAAGAATCAAATCAAGCGGAGCAACGAAACTCAAACTACGAAAGGAACAAGAATAGTTTACTAATCTGGACTAAAGTCAAATTTTACAGTTCCAAAATCTTGTTCAAGTTGGTTAAACAAAAAGAGGGCTTCGAGACAAAGATCTAGGTGCTTGAATCACCTGAATCGGATAAACGAGCGAAAAGATAAACTAAGACGAAAAACAGGGCAGAAATCGCGATCGAAAATAATTGCAGAAAAACCCTAGAAAAATAAAACGCGACGAACAGGCTAACGAACAAACGTTCGCTGTCTGCGGCTAACTGATGAACAATGTTCATTAAAATGAACGTACGGACGAACGTCCGCTATTTAACTTAACCGAAAAAATGAACCGATCTAAAAAAATAAACCTAGGGTTTCGAAAAAAACCGATCGGTTTTTCCTGAGAAAAACCGGCGGCGGCGGTGACTACCTCGGTGGCGGCGGCGACGGGGTCGGCGGCGGCGGGTGGCGGCGGCTCCGGCAACGGTGGGCGGCGACGACGGGACGGGGCGGCGCGGCGGCAGGGCTAGGTTTCGGCGGGGCTGGCGGGGCCTCGGCGACTTATAAGGCCGGCCGATCGGAGTCCTAGTCGGGCACGGCCCGGGTAGGCCGGTTACTTTTTTTTAAAATAAATCCTGACGCAGAAAAACTAACGAAATTAATACTAAACGGAGTCCAAAAATCCCGAAATAAATTTTCACGGTCCTCTAATAATATTTCGGACAAAGTGAACATTTATTGGGCCTCTAATGCAATTTTGAAAAATGCATTTTTTAATTCAAATAAAATAGCAACAAAACTCCAAATAAAATTCTTATTTGATTTTAACATTTTTCCTCCAATATTTCTTTATTTTGGAGAAGTCATTTTAACCCCTCTCTTTTATTTTCATATAAGAAATATTCGAAGAGAAAAATAATTAAAACCAAATGATCCTCTTTTCGAAATTTAAGAAAACTCAAATATGAAAATATCGAAATCCCCAACTCTGTCCGCGGGTCCTTGAGTTGTGTAGAATTTCTAGGATCAACCAAAAATGCAAAAAAATATGATATGCAATGATGATCTAATGTATAACATTCCAAATTAAAAATTTGGGATGTTACAAACCTACCCCCCTTAAGATGAATCGCGCCCTCGAGATTCCGGTTGGCTAGAAAATAGGTGCGGGTGGTCCTTCAGTAGGTCTTCCTCTTGTTCCCAGGTGGCTTCATCCTCGGTATGGTGGCTCCACTGAACTTTGCAGAACTTGATAACCTTGTTGCGTGTGACTCGGCTGGCAAACTCGAGAATATTCACTGGTTTCTCCTCGTAGGTCAAATCGCTACCCAACCGAATCGCTTCCAGTGGTAATGTATCTCTCAAAGGAATATCAGCCATCTCTGCGTGACACTTCTTCAACTGGGAAACATGGAACACATCGTGAACTCCTGACAATCCTTCTGGCAATTCCAGCTTATAAGCAACTTCTCCCATACGTTCCAAAACTTTGTATGGTCCTGCTACGTCTTGAGCTTGCGTTGGTTTTCCTCGAAGAGGAGAGGGTGATGCAGCAAAGTGTAGCGTAAGTATTTCCCTCAGTTTTGAGAACCAAGGTATCAATCCAGTAGGAGGCTCCCCAAAAGTCCCACGCACCTACACAAACAAACTGAGAACTCGCAACCAACGCAATAAAGGGGTTGTCAATCCCTTCACGGCCACTTGCGAAAGTGAAATCTAATAAAGATAGTATGGTAAGATAAATATATTTTTGGGTATTTTTGATAAAGATGCAAAAAGTAAAGATGCAAACAAAAGTAGATTGAAAGCAAATATGATAAAAGATAGACCCGGGGGCCATAGGTTTCACTAGAGGTTTCTCTCAAGATAACATAAGTATTACGGTGGGTGAACAAATTACTGTCGAGCAATTGATAGAAAAGCGCATAATTATGAGATTATCTAGGCATGATCATGTATGTAGGCCTCACGTCCATAACAAGTAGACCGACTCCTTCCTGCATCTACTACTATTACTCCACACATCGACCGCTATCCAGCATGCATCTAGAGTATTAAGTTCATAAGAATAGAGTAACGCATTAAGCAAGATGACATGATGTAGAGGGATAAACACATGCAATATGATATAAACCCCATCTTGTTATCCTCGATGGCAACAATACAATACGTGTCTTGCAACCCTTTCTGTCACTGGGTAAGAACAACGCTAGATTGAACCCAAAGCTAAGCACTTCTCCCATGGCAAGAAATATCAATCTAGTAGGCCAAACCAAACTGATAATTCGAAGAGACTTGCAAAGATAACTCAATCATACATAAAAGAATTCAGAGAAGATTCAAATATTATTCATAGATAAACTTGATCACAAACCCACAATTCATCGGATCTCGACAAACACACCGCAAAAAGAGATTACATCGAATAGATCTCCACAAGAGAGGGGGAGAACATTGTATTGAGATCCAAAAGGAGAGAAGAATCCATCTAGCTAATAACTATGGACTCATAGGTCTGTGGTAAACTACTCACAACTCATCGGAGGGGCAAGGATGTTGATGTAGAAGCCCTCCATGGTTGCTTCACCCCTCCGGCAGAGTGCCGGCAAGGGCTCCATGATGGGATCTCGCGGATACAGAAGGTTACGACGGTGGAAATTGTGTTTCGTGGTGCTCCTGGATGTTTTTGGGGTACGTAGGTATATATAGGAGGAAGAAGTACGTCGGTGGACGCCCGAGGGGCCCATGAGACAGGGGGCGCGCCCTACAGGGGGCGCCCTCCTATCTCGTGGGGCCATCGGAGCTTTCTTGACTTGCACTCCAGGCTCTCCAGATCAGATTTGTTCCAAAAATAACGCTCCCGAAGGTTTCATTCCATTTGGACTCCGTTTGATATTCCTTTTCTTCGAAATACTGAAATAGGCAAAAAAACAACAATATGGGTTGGGCCTCCGGTTAGTAGGTTAGTCCCAAAAATGATATAAATGTGTAAAATAAAGCCCATAAACATCCAAAAGGGGTAATATAATAGCATGGAACAATCAAAAATTATAGATACGTTGGAGACATATCAAGCATCCCCAAGCTTAATTCATGCTCGTCCTCGAGTAGGTAAATGATAAAAAAGAAATTTTTGATGTGGAATGCTACCTAGCATAATTCATAATGTAATTTTCTTTATTGTGGCATGAATGTTCAGATCCAAATGAATACAAAATAAAAGTTCATATTGACATAAGAAATAGTAATACTTCAAGCATACTAATCAAAGTAATCATGTCTTCTCAAAATAACATGGCTAAAGAAAGTTATCCCTACAAAATCATATAGTCTGGCTATGCTCTATCTTCATCACAAAAAGTATTTAATCATGCACAACCCCGATGACAAGCCAAGCAATTGTTTCATACTTTAATAATCTCAAACTTTTTCAACTTTCACGCAATACATGAGCGTGAGCCATGGACATAGCACTATATGTGGAATAGAATGGTGGTTGTAGAGAAGACAAAAAAGGAGAAGATAGTCTCACATCAACTAGGTGTATCAACGGGCTATGGAGATGCCCATTAATAGATATCAATGTGAGTGAGTAGGGATTGCCATGCAACGAATGCACTAGAGCTATAAATATATGAAAGCTCAACAAAAGAAACTAAGTGGGTTGCATCCAACTTGCTTGCTCACGAAGACCTAGGGCACTTTTGAGGAAGCCCATCATTGGAATATACAAGCCAAGTTCTATAATGAAAAATTCCTACTAGTATATTAAAGTGACAATATATGAGACTCTCTATCATGAAGATCATGGTGCTATTTTGAAGCACAAGTGCGGAAAAAGATATAGTAGCATTGTCCCTTCTCTCTTTTTCTCTCATTTTATTATTTTTCCTTTTTTTTCTTCTTTTTTTTTCTTTGGCCTATCTTTTTTTCTTCTTTTTAGCCTTTCTCTTTTTTTTCTTCCTTTTTTTTCTTTTTGTAAAGTCAGAAGTCTCATCCCGACTTGTGGGGGAATCATAGTCTTCATCATCCTTTCCTCACTAGGACAATGCTCTAATAATGAAGATCATCACACTTTTATGGATTTACAACTCAAAGCTAGAACAAGATATGACTCTATATGAATGCCTCCGGCGGTGTACCGGGATATGCAATGAATCAAGAGCGACATGTATGAAAATTATGAAAGTGGCCTTGCCACAAATACAATGTCAACTACATGATCATGCAAAAAGCAATATGACAAAAGTAATGTGTGTCATATGAACGGAACGGTGGAAAGTTGCATGACAATATATCTCGGAATGGCTATGGAAATGCCATAATAGGTAGGTATGGTGGCTGTTTTGAGGAAGGAGTATGGTGGGTGTATGGTACCGGCGAAATTTGCGGTACAAGAGAGGCTAGGAATGGTGGAAGGGTGAAAGAGTGCGTATAATCCATGGACTCAACATTAATCAAGAGAACTCATATACTTGTTGCAAAAATTTAGAAGTCATCAAAAACCAAAGTACCACGCACATGCTCCTAGGGGGATAGATTGGTAGGAAAAGACCATCGCTCGTCCCCGACCGCCACTCATAAGGAAGACAATCAATAAATAAAATTGTTCTCCAACTTCATCACAAAGCGGTTCACCATACGTGCATGCTACGGGAATCACAAGCTTCAACACAAGCATTCTTTAAATTCATAATCACCCAACTAGCATGACTTTAATATCACTACCTTCATATCTCAAAACAATTATCAAGCATCAAATTGATCATAGCATCCAATTCACTTTTCTATGATAGTTTTTATTATACCCAACTTGGATGCTCATCATTCTAGGACCAACTTTATGATCATAGCAAATACCATGCTGTTCTAAAAGACTCTCAAAATAATATAAGTGAAGCATGAGAGACTAGCAATTTCTTCAAAATTAAGACACCACCGTGCTCTAAAAGATATAAGTGAAGCACTAGAGCAAAAACTATCAAGCTCAAAAGATATAAGTGAAGCACATAGAGTATTCTAGCAAATTCTAATCAAATAGGCTTCTCCCAAAAGGTGTGTACAGCAAGGATGATTGTGGTAAACTAAAAAGCAAAGACTAATATAATACACGACGCTCCAAGCAAAACACATATCATGTGGCGAATAAAAATATAGCTCCAAGTAAAGTTACCAATGAACGAAGACGAAAGAGGGGATGCCTTCCCGGGGCATCCCCAAGCTTAGGCTTTTGGCTATTCTTGAATATCTTGGGGTGCCATGGGCATCCCCAAGATTATGCTCTTGCCACTCCTTATTCCATAGTCCATAAAAGCTTTACGAAAAACTTGAAAACTTCACAACACAAAACTCAACAGGAAATCTTATAAGCTCCGTTAGTGAAAGAAAACAAAACCACCACATAAGGTACTGAAATGAACTCATTCTTTATTTATATTGTTGTTAAACCTACTGTATTACAACTTCTTTATGGTTTATAAACTAATTTACTAGCCATATATGCATTGAAATAAGCAAACAACACACGAAAAACAGAATCTGTCAAAAACAGAACAGTCTGTAGCAATCTGTAACTAACGCAAACTTCTGGAACTCTAAAAATCCTACAAAAATAGGAAGTCCTGGAAAATTTGTCTATTGAACAGCAGCAAAATAATCAACGCAAAAGCGCGTTCTTGTGATTTAACAAAATTATATTCGTGCGTGCAAAGTTTCTGTTTTTCAGCAGAATCAAATCAACTACCATCGTAGGTTATCCTATAGGTTCTACTTGGCACAAAGACTAATTAAAATATGAAAACACATCTAACCAGAAGGTAGATGCAATATTTATTGAATAACAGCAAGGAAAAATATTGGGTTGACTCCCAACAAGCGCTTCTCTTTAAAGCCTTTTTAGCTAGGCATTGAGATTTCCATGATGCTCACATGAAAGACAAGAATTGAAGCACAAAGAGAGCATCATAAAACATGTGACAAACACACTTAAGACTAACATACTTCCTATGCATAGACATCTTGTAAGAAAACAAATTATCAAGGCAAGCAAAAACTAGGATATGCATGGAAGAACAAAGAGATGATAGCAATCTCAACATGAAGAGAGGTAATTTAGTAACATGAAAACTTCTACAACCATAATTTCCTTTCTCATAATAATTACATGTAGGATCATAAGCAAATTCAACAAAATAGCTATCACATAACATATTCTTAACACAATCCACATGCATGCAAAGTTGACACTCTTCCAAGATAGTGGGATTAACATTAACTAAAGTCATGACCTTTCCGAATCCACTTTTATCAAAACTGCCATAAGATTGAACATACTCCAAATATGTGGGATCTAAAGTTGACACTCTTCCAAAACCACTATAAATATTATTGCAAACACTATTATCAATCTCATATTCACCATGGGGCTTAAATAAATTTTAAAGTTATAAGAAGAATCACCCCAATCATGATCATTGAAACAAGTAGTAGGCATAGCAAAACTAGCATCCCCAAGCTTAGGGTTTTGCATATTATTAGCACAATTGACATCAAGAGAATTTATAGGAAAAACATTGCAATCATGCTTTTTATTCAAGGAGTTATCATGAATCTCATCATAAATTTCTTCATCGTAATTTTCAGATTCACAATTTTTGAGCAAAGCTTCATAAATATAATCTAGTGCACAAAACTCACTAGCAATTGGTTCATCATAATTGGATCTCTTAAAAAGATTAGCAAGCGGATGAGGATCCATAGATCTTAGGTTCTCTGTTTAGCAATAAATAAGCATCTATTCCAACCAAACGAGCAATACGAAAGGGCAAGCGAAAGAGAGAGGAGGAGATTGGGAAAGAGAGGACGAATAAAACGGCGAGGGTGAAGTGGGGGAGAGGAAAACGAGAGGAAAATGGAAAATAATGTAAATGCGAGGGAGATGGGTTTGTGATGGGTACTTGGTATGTCTTGACTTGAGCGAAGACCTCCCCGGCAACGGCGCCAGAAATCGCACGTTGGCGGGAGGTCGAATCTTGATGTGACTTGGTGGAAGCCTCCCCAGCAACGGCGCCAGAAATCCTTCTTGCTACGTCTTGAGCTTGCATTGGTTTTCCTCGAAGAGGAGAGGGTGATGCAGCAAAGTGTAGCGTAAGTATTTCCCTCAGTTTTGAGAACCAAGGTATCAATCCAGTAGGAGGCTCCTCAAAAGTCCCACGCACCTACACAAACAAACTAAGAACTCGCAACCAACGCAATAAAGGGGTTGTCAATCCCTTCATGGCCACTTGCGAAAGTGAGATCTAATAAAGATAGTATGATAAGATAAATATATTTTTGGGTATTTTTGATATAGATGCAAAAAGTAAAGATGCAAATAAAAGTAGATTGAAAGCAAATACGATAAAAGATAGACCCGGGGGCCATAGGTTTCACTAGAGGCTTCTCTCAAGATAGCATAAGTATTACGGTGGGTGAACAAATTACTCTCGAGAAATTGGTAGAAAAGCGCATAGTTATGAGATTATCTAGGCATGATCATGTATATAGGCATCACGTCCATAACAAGTAGACCGACTCCTGCCTGCATCTACTACTATTACTCCACACATCGACCGCTATCTAGCATGCATCTAGAGTATTAAGTTCATAAGAACAGAGCAACGCATTAAGCAAGATGACATGATGTAGAGGGATAAACACATGCAATATGATATAAACCCCATCTTGTTATCCTCGATGGCAACAATACAATACGTGTCTTGCAACCCTTTCTGTCGCTGGGTAAGAACAATGCAAGATTTAACGCAAAGCTAAGCACTTCTCCCATGGCAAGAAAGATCAATCTAGTAGGCCAAACCAAACTGATAACTCGAAGAGACTTGCAAAGATAACTCAACCATACATAAAAGAATTCAGAGAAGATTCAAATATTATTCATAGATAAACTTGATCGTAAACCCACAGTTCATCGGATCTCGACAAACACACCGCAAAAAGAGATTACATCGAATAGATCTCCACAAGAGAGGGGGAGAACATTGTATTGAGATCCAAAAAGAGAGAAGAAGCCATCTAGCTAATAACTATGGACCCGTAGGTCTGTGGTAAACTACTCACAACTCATTGGAGGGGCAAGGATGTTGATGTAGAAGCCCTCCGTGGTTGCTTCCCCCTCCGGCAGAGTGCCGGCAAGGGCTCCAAGATGGGATCTCACGGATACAGAAGGTTACGGCGGTGGAAATTGTGTTTCGTGGTGCTCCTGGATGTTTTCGGGGTACGTAGGTATATATAGGAGGAAGAAGTACGTCGGTGGACGCCCGAGGGGCCCACGAGACAGGGGGCGCGCCCTAAAGGGGGGGGGGGGGCGCCCTCCTATCTCGTGGGGCCCTCAGAGCTTTCTTGACTTGCACTCCAGGCTCTCCGGATCAGATTTGTTCCAAAAATAATGCTCCCGAAGGTTTCATTCTGTTTGGACTCCATTTGATATTCCTTTTCTTCGAAATACTGAAATAGGCAAAAAAACAGCAATATGGGTTGGGCCTCCGGTTAGTAGGTTAGTCCCAAAAATGATATAAATGTGTAAAATAAAGCCCATAAACATCCAAAAGGGGTAATATAATAGCATGGAACAATAAAAAATTATAGATATGTTGGAGACGTATTAGGTCCCACAAAACGTGGCACTAACTTTCCTTTAACTCCAAAACGCTTAACTCCTCAAAGTGGGGACACACGAAGATATACTCTGTCTCCTACTTCGTAAACTGTCTCCTTGTGTTTGGAATCCGCATAGCTCTTCTGCCTGGACTGGACTACCTTGAGTCTATCGCGAATCAGTTTAACCTTCTCTTCAGACTCTTTAATCAAATCTGGTCCAAACAACTAACGGTCTCCAACTTCATCCCATAGCAATGTTGTCCTGCACCTCCTTCCGTACAAAGCTTCGAAAGGGGCCATCTTCAAACTGGCTTGATAACTGTTGTTGTAAGAGAATTCTGCATACGGCAAATTTTCGTCCCAACTTGATCCATAATCTAGCGCACAAGCTCTCAACATGTCCTCCAGAATCTGATTAACTCTCTTGGTCTGTCCATCTGTCTATGGATGAAAGGCTGTACTAAACTCTAGCCTGGTACCCAAAGTTTCATGCAACTGATTCCAGAACTTTGAGGTAAACTAGGTTCCTCTATCTGATACAACGGTCCTCGCAACTCCACGCAGACATGCGATCCTGGTCATGTATATCTTTGCCAACTTAGCACTGGTGTAAGTGGTCTTCACTGGGATGAAATGAGATACTTTTGTCAACCGATCGACTACAACCCATATCGAGTCATAGCCTGAACGAGTCCTGGGCAATCCCGTGATAAAATCCATGCCTAATATTACATCCAGTCCTTGTGACTCCAATACTATTAGGTCTGAGGGGAACATGTAGTTACCAATCCTTAATGGTAACCGATCACACCATAGGCTAGCCATATATTCTGCTCCTGGCGAGGTTACTAACATGGGTGACCTAAGGGCTTGGGTTGGCAGGCTATACTTATCCACCAATCCCCTTGATATGTATGAATGCGATGCACCAGTATCAAAAAGAACGATTGCAGTAAATGACTTAACCAAAAACTTACCTATAACTGCATCGGGTTGCGCTTCAACCACCTCCACGCTAACGTGGTTCACTTGTCCCCTGTTGAAAGGGTTGGGATTCTTCCTAGAGCTTCCATTGCCATTTCCATTCTTTTCTTCAGAACACTCCGTGGCGTAATGTCCATTCTACCCGCACTTGAAACAAGTAATGTGACTTAGATCCTTCTTGGCGGGCATTGCTGGGTTGGAACGGTTCTGGCCATTGCTTCCTCCATTCTGATTCCCATTCTTGGGGCCACTATTGTTATGCGAACTTCCTCCGTTGGAATTATGGCCTCCATGGTTATGGTGAATGTGTCCTCCCGAATTCGGGGTAAAACGGGGCCTCTACTGAGCTCCTGAGTTGTACTTCCCTTGTCCATACTTCCTCTTGTGGTTGTCTATCTGCTGCTGCTTCCCTTCAATCATGAGAGCTCTATCTACCAACTCCTGGTAGTTGTTGAAGGTTGCTACCATCAATTGCATGCTCAGCTCATCATTCAGTCCTTCCAGAAATTTCTCCTGCTTAGCAGCATCTATAGCGATGTCATCCGGGGCATAACGTGCTAACTTACTAAAATCATCCACATACTGGCCCACTGTGCGTCCTCCTTGGCGCAAGTTGCGAAACTCGTGCTTCTTCATGGCCATAGCTCCTGCTGAGACATGGGCAATGTGGAAAGCCTGCTGAAACTGATCCCATGTAACAGTGTCAATGGGGTAAGTGGCTGTGAAATTCTCCCACCATGATGTTGCGGGTCCATCAAGCTGATGTGCGGCAAAACGCACTCTCTCCGCATTTGTGCATCCTGCAGTAATCAACTCCCTTCCAATCTTACAGAGCCAATTATCTGCAACAATCGGCTCAGTGCTACTAGAGAACACCGGTAGATTCAGCCTTAGAAAACGGGCTAAGTGATCAACAGGTGGTGGTGGTGGGTTGTTGTTGTTGTTCCCCTGGTTCTGATTCTGGACTAGTAGTTGCATCAGGGTATTCTGCTGCTGGATCAACTGAGTGAGCTCCGGTGGGAAAGCAAATCAATTGTCACGTCTTGGAGGCATCTGATGGGTTCAGAAAAGGTGAGAAAACAGAATAGAATGAGATCTAAAGGGAAAACACTACCCATATGCCCATGAGACAAACTCAATCGTATCACTTCAATCAATTCAAACAAGGGCATACAATCGGTCTAACTATCGTTACAAAAAGTGCTCGGACTATACTATATACATGGGGGAATACTACTACTGATATGGTGGTCGACTAGAAGTTTTAATCAGTGGAAGACTCCATGATATCCGCTCCAGCTTCATCAACATAGTCATCATCGCTGTCGTCGGGGTCTGAGTCGGTATCTTCGATGATGATATAGTCCTTCGAACGAATGTCCTTGGAATCTTCGTCATCTCCTCCTGGCACGGGGTCTCCCATGAATACTCCTAGATTCCTTGTCAGGTCGTCATTCTTCTCCACGAGTATCGTCATTTCCTCCTCATATCCATCGCGTGTAGACCTGAGTTCTTCCTCTAGTTCCGTGATCCTGATCATTGCCTTCTTTAGATCTATCATGCCTGCACACATCTGGTTCTCCTGGCGACAAATGTGCTGGTTTAACTCCTGGATGAAAGCTGCAATGGACATGTCCCTCCTGGTGCTGATCATCTCCCATTTCTCATCTCAGTGCCCACAAATCTGGTAGATAGTATCCTTGATATCCTTGTGATAAACTTCTCCAATGCGTCCCATAGTGATGTGGGCTGCCATGCTCTTTGCTAGACTCCAGGTTGGTGCATCAAAGGAAAACTCTATGGGCTCAGTGACTGGCATGAACGTCCTTCCTGGAACTTGAACTCGAATCATCCAATGCTCCTCTTCTGGTAAAGTGGCGATGTAGGTCCCGGTGAAGCTTGGTATTCCGATGTTTAGGTATCTAGTATCTTCCTTCAAGTGTCATCCAAAAGGTGTATCTTCATCTGGTTGGGTGAACTTGTTCGTTGCATCCGCCATCCTATAGAGTAGAAAAGGGGGAGGAGTCAGAAATGAGAAGAGAGTAGTGATCTAGGGCTTTAGCTTAGTGGCCGTGTCCTACAGTCAGCGTGTGCTCTGATAGCATCTTGTAGCGACCATACCTCAAATAGTCTGATCTCTGTGCATTAGTGTCATCCCTGGATCGGTAATGCTGACACGCACAGTACTCGAGGATTTATAATAGAGTAGCAATCACACACTTATTATATCGAATGTCTCAAAAGAGAACTTCTTACAATAATATGGCTTAAGGCCATCTAAAAATGATAATAGCGGAAGGCTTGGAAGATAAAGTGAGTCCATCAACTCCAACGGCATCACTGAGTGAAAGACAACGACCTATGGCACCTTACTTGTCGTCTGAAAAGTTTGCAACATGAACGTTGCAGCCCGAAACGGGTCAGCACATGGAATATGCTGGCAATATAACACATAGAGTAATGAACAAAATAAATGCTACCACTACATGCATATATGTCTGGTGGAAAGCTCTATGGTTACAGTTTTGCATAAAGCCAATTTTTCCCTACAACAAAGGAATAAATTTTATTTAACTATCATGGTGGTTGTTAAACATTGAGAAGGTTCCTCCAACTCAATCCCAATTAAACATCATCATTAAAACCCAACAAATTAATTTAGAGTGATGAGATCAACATGATAATCCAAGAACCAGATACTCAAGATGTCCATAACCGGGGACACGACTAACCATGATTAGTTTATACACTCTGCAGAGGTTTACACACTTTTCCCCACAAGACTCGAACACATCCAAGATCGGAGGATCGAGACATAGTCTTTTTGAAGCATTAACTCCCTACTCTGGGTAGACAGTACCACCTACAACCCACTACATCTGCTAGTCTACCTCTTCAAGAGCTTCACGCAACTTACTCAACTATGCCAGAGCCCATATTGGCTTGTGGCTGCAGGCGGAAGTTTCCAGCATGAATAATCTTATGATCCCTTTGAGCCTGGGTGGTGAACCGTAGGATGATCACACGGGTACTCCGGGATATCCAGGACAACACTGGATTCTCCAGGTGCCCTGACAACCAATGGGTACTCCAGGGTGCCTCAACCAATCCACCCAGATGTGTATTTAAGTAGACACCTTAAGTTAACCATTAATTAACAATACTCACATCTGTCATGGATACACTCACCCAATCCACGTCTACGAGCATAACATAGCAATATATGCATAACGTAGAAGTAACTCCCAAAGGTTTGATAATAAACAGGGCAATAGGTTCTACCTCATCATCTACTTCCCAAACCCACATGTTATTCAGATCCTAACCATGCAATGTTTGAGGATTGATCTAATGCATAAAAACTTGGTAATAAAGAGGTATGATCAAAGTGTTACTTGCCTTGCCGATGATCCGCAAAACCTAGAGACTCGTAGTAGCACACTTCGCACTCCGGTTATTCTATCGCAAACAAACAGTAACATACATAAGCACTCAACTAGAAACACGGGTAAAACTCAAATAAAAGATCTAACCAGAAAGTTCAAGTTGGTTAAACAGAAAGAGGGCTTAGAGATGAAGATTTAGGCGCTTGAATCGCCCAAAACGGATAAACGAGCGAAAAGATAAACTAAAATGAAAAACAGGGCAGAAATCGCGATCTAAAATAATCGCAGAAAAACCCTAGAAAAATAAAACGCGACGAACAGGCTAACGAACGAACATTCGCTCTCTGCGGCTAATGGATGAACAACGTTCGTTAAAATGAAAGTATGGACGAATGTCCGCTATTTAACTTAACCGGAAAAAAAGAAACGAACCGATCTAAACAAATAAACCTAGGGTTAAAAAAACGATTGGTTTTCCCGAGAAAAACCGGTGGCGGCGACGACTACCTCGGCGGCGGCAGGCGGCTCCAGCGACGAGGTTGGCAGCGGCGGGTGGCGGCGGCTCTGGCGATGGTGGGCGGTGATGGCGGGACGGGGCAGCGGCGGCATTGCGCGCGGCAACGGCGAGGCGAGGCGGTGGCGGCAGCTCGTAGCGGCAGCTCGCAGCGACAGCGGTGGAGCGAGGCAACGGGGCTAGGGTTCGGTGGGGCTGGCGGGCGGGCGGGGCCTCGGCGGCTTATAAGGCCGGCCGGGTCGGAGTCCTAGTCGGGCACGACCCGGCTAGGTCAGTTACTTTTTTTTAAAATAAATCCTGATGCAGAAAAAGTAACGAAAGGAATACTAGACGGAGTCCAAAAATCCCGAAATAAATTTTCACAGCCCTCTAATAATATTCCGGACAAAGTGAACATTTATTTGGGCCTCTATTGCAATTTTGGAAAATGCATTTTTTTATTCAAATAAAATAGCAACAAAACTCCGAATAAAATTCTTATTTGATTTTAATATTTTTCCTCCAATATTTCTTTATTTTGGAGAAGTAATTTTATCCCCACTGTTTTATTTTCATATAAGAAATATTCAAAGAGAAAAATAATTAAAACCAAATGATCCTCTTTTCAAAATTTTTGAAAACTCAAATATGAAAATATCGAAATCCCCAACTCTCTCCGTGGGTCCTTGAGTTGCGTAGAATTTCTAGGGTCAACCAAAAATGTAACAAAAATATGATATGCAATTATGATCTAATGTATAACATTCCAAATTGAAAATTTGGGATGTTACAAGCCTCAGAAGTGGGACGCGTGGATGCTCGCTCCTCAGCACCCCGACTACTATCCAGGCTACTTACTGCTTACCAAGTTAGGCCAAAGGCCTAAGCTTGGGGGAGTATTTGTTTCTCACTGATTTTACATTCATGTTCACATATTTCATTCCAGTTGTCGGTGTTCACACTTTTTCATTGTATTTTCCTGTTGGAAATATGCCCTAGAGGCAATAATAAATGGTTATTATTATATTTCTTTGTTCATGATAATTGTCCATTGATCATGCTATAACTGTATTATCCGGCAATCATAATACACGTGTGAATACATAGACCACAACATGTCCCTAGTAAGCCTCTAGTTGACTAGCTCGTTGATCAACAGATAGTCATGGTTTCCTGACTATGGGCATTGGATGTCGTTGATAACGGGATCACATCATTAGGAGAATGATGTGATGGACAAGACCCAATCATAAGCATAGCTCAAAGATCGTGTAGTTTGTTTAGCTAGAGCTTTTCCAAGTGTCAAGTATCATTTCCTTAGACCATGAGATTGTGCAACTCCCGGATACCGTAGGAGTGCTTTGGGTGTGCCAAACGTCACAACATAACTGGGTGACTATAAAGGTGCACTACGGGTATCTCCGAAAGTGTCTGTTGGGTTGGCACGAATCGAGACTGGGATTTGTCACTCCGTATGACGGAGAGGTATCTCTGGGCCCACTTGGTAATGCATCATCATAATGAGCTCAATGTGACCAAGTGTCTGGTCACGGGATCATGCATTATGGTACGAGTAAAGTGACTTGCCGGTAATGAGACTGAACGAGGTATTGGGATACCGATGATCGAGTCTCGGGCAAGTAACGTACCGATTGACAAAGGGAATTGTATATGGGATTGATTAAATCCTCGACATCGTGGTTCATCCGATGAGATCATCGAGGAACATGTGGGAACCAACATGGGTATCCAGATCCCGCTGTTGGTTATTGACCGGACAGGCGTCTCGGTCATGTCTGCATGTCTCCCGAACCCGTAGGGTCTACACACTTCAGGTTCGATGACGCTAGGGTTGTAGAGATATGAATATGCAGTAACCCGAAAGTTATTGGGAGTCCCGGATGAGATCCTGGACGTCATGAGGAGTTCTGGAATGGTCCGAAGGTGAAGAATTATATATAGGAAGTGCTGTTTCGGCCATCGGGAGAGTTTTGGGGGTCACCGGTATGGTACCGGGACCACTGGAAGGGTCCCGGGGGTCCACCAGGTGGGGCCACCTATCCCGAAGGGCCCCGTGGGCTGAAGTGGGGAGGGGACCAGCCCCTGGTGGGCTGGTGCGCCCCCCTTGGGCCCTCCTGCGCCTAGGGTTGGGAACCCTAGGGGAGGGGGCGCCTCCACTTGCCTTGGGGGCAAGGCTCCCCCCTTGGCCACCGCCCCCCTAGGAGATCCCATCTACTAGGGCCAGTGCCCCACCAAGGGACCCTATATAAAGAGGGGGGCAGGGAGGGCAGCCGCACCCTTGCACTTGGCTCCTCCCTTCCCCCTTGCTACACCTCTCCCTCCCACAGACGCTTGGCGAAGCCCTGCCAGATCCCTGCTGCATCCACCACCACGCCGTCGTGCTGCTGGATCTTCATCAACCTCTCCTTCCCCCTTGCTGGATCAAGAAGGAGGAGACGTCACGCTAACCGTACGTGTGTTGAACGCGGAGGTGCCATCCGTTCGGCGCTAGGATCTCCGGTGATTTGGATCACGACGAGTACGACTCCCTCAACCCCGTTCTCTTGAACGCTTCCGCTCGCGATCTACAAGGGTATGTAGATGCACTCCTCTCTCTCGTTGCTAGATGAACTCCTAGATTGATCTTGGTGAACAGAAGAATTTTTTTATTTTATGCAACGTTCCCCAACAGTGGCATCATGAGCTAGGTCTTTGCGTAGTTCTCTTTGCACGAGTAGAACACAATTTGTTGTGGGCGTAGATGTTGACAACTTTCTTGCCACTACTAGTCATATTTTGCTTCAGCGGTATTGTGGGATGAAGCGGCCCAGACCGACCTTAGACGTACGCTTACGTGAGACAGGTTCCACCGACTGACATGCACTAGTTGCATAAGGTGGCTAGCGGGTGTCTGTCTCTCCCACTTTAGTTGGAGCGGATTCGATGAAAAGGGTCCTTATGAAGGGTAAATAGAAGTTGGCAAATCACGTTGTGGCTTTAACGTCGGGAAGAAAACGTTCTTGCTAGATCACCTATAGAAGCCACATAAAAACTTGCAACAACAATTAGAGTACGTCTAACTTGTTTTTGCAGCAAGTGTTTTGTGATGTGATATGGCCAAAGGATGTGATGAATGATATATGTAATGTATGAGATAATCATGTTCTTGTAATAGGATTCACGACTTGCATGTCGATGAGTATGACAATCGGCAGGAGCCATAGGAGTTGTCTTTATTTTTTTGTATGACCTGCGTGTCATTGAAGAACGTCATGTAAACTACTTTACTTTATTTCTAAACGCGCTAGCCATAGAAGTAGAAGTAGTCGTTGGCGTGACAACTTCATGAAGACACGATGATGGAGATCATGGTGTCATGCCGGTGACGAAGATGATCTTGGCGCCCCGAAGATGGAGATCAAAGGAGCAATATGATATTGGCCATATCATGTCACTATTTGATTGCATGTGATGTTTATCATGTTTTTCATCTTGTTTACTTAGAACGACGGTAGTAAATAAGATGATCCCTCATAATAATTTCAAGAAAAGTGTTCCCCCTAACTGTGCACCGTTGCGAAGGTTCGTTGTTTCGAAGCACCACGTGATGATCGGCTGTGATAGATCCTAACGTTCGAATACAATGGGTGTAAGCCAGATTTACACACGCAATACACTGAGGTTAACTTGACGAGCCTAGCATGTACAGACATGGCCTCGGAACACGGAAGACCGAAAGGCCGAACATGAGTCGTATAGAAGATACGATCAACATGAAGATGTTCACCGATGATAACTAGTCCGTCTCACGTGATGATCGGACACGGTCTAGTTGACTCGGATCATGGATCACTTAGATGACTAGAGGGATGTCTATCTGAGTGGGAGTTCATTATTTGATTAGACGAACTTAATTATCATGAACTTAGTCTAAAAACTTTGCAATATGTCTTGTAGATCAAATGGCCCACACTAATGTTGCCCTCAACTTCAACGCGTTCCTAGAGAAAACCAAGCTGAAAGACGATGGCAACAACTATACGGACTGGGTCCGGAACTTGAGGTTCATCCTCATAGCTGCCAAGAAATCATATGTCCTAGATGCACCACTAGGTGAAGCACCCATTTTCCCAGCAACTCAAGACGTTATGAACGCCTGACAGTCGCGTAGTGATGATTACTCCCTGGTTCAGTGCGGCATGCTTTACAACTTAGAACCGGGGCTCCAAAAGTGTTTTGAGCAGCACGGAGCATATGAGATGTTCCAAGAGCTGAGAATGGTTTTCCAAGCTCACGCCCGGGTCGAGAGATATGAAGTCTCCGACAAGTTCTACAGTTGTAAGATGGAGGAGAATGGTTCTGTCAGCGAGCACATACTCAAAATGTCTGGGTTGCACAACCACTTATCTCAACTGAGAATTAATCTCCCGGATGACGCGGTGGTCGACAGAATCCTCCAGTCGCTCCCACCAAGCTACAAGAGCTTTGTGATGAACTTCAATATGCAGGGGATGGAAAAGACCATTCCTGAGGTATATTCAATGCTGAAATCAGCGGAGGTGGAGATCAAAAAGGAACATCAACTGTTGATGGTGAATAAGACCACTAAGTTCAAGAAAGGCAAGGGTAAGAAGAACTTCAAGAAGGACGGCAAGGGAGTTGCCGCGCCCGGTAGGCCAGTTGCTGGGAAGAAGTCAAGTAATGGACTCAAGACTGAAATTGAGTGCTTTTATTGCAATGGAAGCGGACACTGGAAGCGGAACTGCGCCAAGTACTTAGCGGACAAGAAGGACGGCAAAACCAAAGGTATATGTGATATACATGTAATTGATGTGTATCTTACCAGTGCTCGTAGTAGATCCTGGGTATTTGATACCGGTGCCGTTGCTCATATTTGTAACTCAAAGCAGGAGCTGCGGAATAAGCGAAGGCTGGCGAAGGACGAGGTGACGATGCGCGTCAGGAATGGTTCCAAGGTCGATGTGATCGCCATCGGCACGCTGCCTCTACATTTACCTACGGGATTAGTTTTGAACCTCAATAATTGTTATTTAGTACCAGCTTTGAGCATGAACATTGTATCAGGATCTCGTTTAATTCGAGATGGCTACTCATTTAAATCCGAGAATAATGGTTGTTTCTATTTATATGAGTGATATGTTTTATGGTCATGCCCCGCTGGTGAATGGTTTATTCTTAATGAATCTCGAGCGTAATGTTACACATATTCATAGTGTGAATACTAAAAGATGTAAAGTTGATAACAATAGTCCCACATACTTGTGGCACTGCCGCCTTGGTCACATTGGTTTCAAGCGCATGAAGAAGCTCCATGCTGATGGACTTTTAGAGTCTCTAGATTATGAATCATTTGACACATGCGAGCCATGCCTCATGGGCAAGATGACCAAGACTCCGTTCTCCGGAACAATGGAGCGAGCAACCAACTTATTGGAAATCATACATACTGATGTGTGCGGTCCAATGAGCGTTGAGGCTCGCGGAGGATATCATTATGTTCTCACTCTCACTGATGACTTGAGTAGATATTGGTACGTCTACTTGATGAAGCACAAGTCTGAGACCTTTGAAAAGTTCAAGGAATTTCAGAATGAGGTAGAGAATCAACATGACAGAAAGATAAAATTCTTACGATCAGATCATGGGGGTGAATATTTAAGTCACGAATTTGGTACACACTTAAGGAAATGTGGAATCGTTTCACAACTCACGCCGCCTGGAACACCTCAGCGAAATGGTGTGTCCGAACGTCGTAATCGCACTCTATTGGATATGGTGCGATCTATGATGTCACTTACCAATTTACCGCTATCATTTTGGGGATACGCTCTAGAGACAGCTACATTCACTTTAAATAGGGCACCGTCTAAATCCGTTGAGACAACACCGTATGAATTATGGTTTGGGAAGAAACCTAAGTTGTTGTTTCTAAAAGTTTGGGGATGCGATGCTTATGTCAAGAAACTTCAACCTGAGTAGCTCGAACCCAAGTCGGAAAAATGCGTCTTCATAGGATACCCTAAGGAAACCATTGGGTATACTTTCTACTTAAGATCCGAGGGCAAGATCTTTGTTGCCAAGAACGGGTCCTTTCTGGAGAAAGAGTTTCTCTCAAAAGAATTAAGTGGGAGGAAAGTGGAACTTGATGAAGTACTGCCTCTTGAACCGGTGAGTAGCGTAGCTTAGGAAGATGTTCCTGTGGTGCCTGCAACAACAAGAGAGGAGGTTAATGATGATGATCAAGATACTTCGGATCAAGCTCTTACTGAACTTCGAAGAGCCACAAGGACACGTTCCGCACCAGAGTGGTACGGCAACCCTGTCTTAGAAATCATGTTGTTAGACAACGGTGAACCTTCGAACTATGAAGAAGCGATGGCGGGCCCAGATTCCAACAAATGGCTTGAAGCCATGCAATCCGAGATAGGATCCATGTATGAAAACAAAGTGTGGACTTTGACAGACTTGCCCGATGATCGGCGAGCAATAAAAAACAAATGGATCTTAAGAAGAAGACCGACGCAGATGGTAATGTCACCATATATAAGGCTCGACTTGTCGCTAAGGGTTATCGACAAGTTCAAGGGATTGACTACGATGAGACATTCTCCCCCGTAGCGAAGCTGAAGTCCGTCTGAATCATGTTAGCAATTGCCGCATACTATGATTATGAGATATGGCAAATGGACGTCAAAACGACATTCCTTAAGGGTCACCTTAAGGAAGAACTGTATATGATGCAGCCGGAAGGTTTTGTCGACCCTAAGAATGCTAACAAGGTGTGCAAGCTCCAGCGCTCCATCTATGGGCTGGTGCAAGCATCTCGGAGTTGGAACATTTGCTTTAATGAGATGATTAAAGTGTTTGGGTTTATACAGACTTATAGAGAAGCCTGCGTTTACAAGAAAGTGAGTGGGAGCTCTGTAGCATTTCTCATATTATATGTGGATGACATACTCTTGATGGGAAATGATATAGAACTTTTGGACAGCATAAAGGCCTACTTGAATAAGTGTTTTTCAATGAAGGACCTTGGAGAAGCTGCTTACATATTAGGCATCAAAATCTATAGAGATAGATCAAGACGCCTCATAGGTCTTTCACAAAGCACATACCTTGATAAGATATTGAAGAAGTTCAATATGGATCAGTCCAAGAAGGGGTTCTTGCCTGTGCTGCAAGGTGTGAAATTGAGCTCGGCTCAATGCCCGACCACGGCAGAAGATAGGGAAAAGATGAGTGTCGTCCCCTATGCCTCAGCCATAGGGTCTATCATGTATGCCATGACCTGTACCAGGCCTGATATAAACCTTGCCGTAAGTTTGGTAGGAAGGTACCAAAGTAATCCCGACATGGAACACTGGACAGTGGTCAAGAA
Source organism: Triticum aestivum (assembly GCF_018294505.1). Taxonomy (NCBI): domain Eukaryota; kingdom Viridiplantae; phylum Streptophyta; class Magnoliopsida; order Poales; family Poaceae; genus Triticum; species Triticum aestivum. The sequence goes on from NC_057798.1 coordinate 130,241,552, forward strand.
CATCCTTAAGTACCTAAAAAGGACTAAGGACATGTTTCTCGTATATGGAGGTGACGAAGAGCTCGTCGTAAAGGGTTACGTCGACGCTAGCTTCGGCACAGATCTGGATGACTCTAAGTCACAAACCAGATACGTGTATATTTTGAATGGTGGGGCAGTAAGCTGGTGCAGTTGCAAGCAGAGCGTCGTGGCGGGATCTACATGTGAAGCGGAGTACATGGCAGCCTCGGAGGCAGCACATGAAGCAATCTGGGTGAAGTTCATCACCGACCTAGGAGTCATACCCAATGCGTTGGGGCCGATTACACTCTTCTGTGACAACACTGGAGCTATTGCACTTGCCAAGGAGCCCAGGTTTCACAAGAAGACCAGGCACATCAAGCGTCGCTTCAACTCCATCCGTGAAAATGTTCAAGATGGAGACATAGATATTTGTAAAGTACATACGAACCTGAATGTAGTAGATCCGTTGACTAAACCTCTCCCTAGAGCAAAACATGATCAACACCAGGACACAATGGGTGTTCGATACATCACAATGTAACTAGATTATTGACTCTAGTGCAAGTGGGAGACTGTTGGAAATATGCCCTAGAGGCAATAATAAATGGTTATTATTATATTTCTTTGTTCATGATAATTGTCCATTATTCATGCTATAACTGTATTATCCGGAAATCGTAATACACGTGTGAATACATAGACCACAACATGTCCCTAGTAAGCCTCTAGTTGACTAGCTCGTTGATCAATAGATAGTCATGGTTTCCTGACTATGGGCATTGGATGTCGTTGATAACGGGATCACATCATTAGGAGAATGATGTGATGGACAAGACCCAATCATAAGCATAGCTCGAGATCGTGTAGTTCGTTTAGCTAGAGTTTTTCCAAGTGTCAAGTATCATTTCCTTAGACCATGAGATTGTGCAACTCCCGGATACCGTAGGAGTGCTTTGGGTGTGCCAAACGTCACAACGTAACTGGGTGACTATAAAGGTGCACTACGGGTATCTCCGAAAGTGTCTGTTGGGTTGGCACGAATCGAGACTAGGATTTGTCACTCCGTATGACGGAGAGGTATCTCTGGGCCCACTCGGTAATGCATCATCATAATGAGCTCAATGTGACCAAGTGTTTGGTCACGGGATCATGCATTACGGTACGAGTAAAGTGACTTGCCAGTAACGAGACTGAACAAGGTATTGGGATACCGACGACCGAGTCTCGGGCAAGTAACGTACCGATTGACAAAGGGAATTGTATACGGGATTGATTAAATCCTCGACATCGTGGTTTATCTGATGAGATCATCGAGGAACATGTGGGAACCAACATGGGTATCCAGATCCTTCTGTTGGTTATTGACCGGAGAGGCGTCTCGGTCATGTCTGCATATCTCCCGAACCCGTAGGGTCTACACACTTAAGGTTCGGTGATGCTAGGGTTGTAGAGATATGAATATGCAGTAACCCAAAAGTTGTTCGGAGTCCCGTATGAGATCCTGGATGTAACGAGGAGTTCCGGAATGGTCCGGAGGTGAAGAATTATATATAGGAAGTGCTGTTTCGGCGATCGGGAGAGTTTCGGGGGTCACCGGTATTGTACCAGGACCATCGGAAGGGTCCCGGGGGTCCACCGGGTGGGGCCACCTATCCCGGAGGGCCCTGTGGGCTGAAGTGGGGAGGGGACCAGCCCCTGGTGGGCTGGTGCGCCCCCCTTGGGACCCCCTGCGCCTAGGGTTGGGAACCCTAGGGGAGGGTGCGCCTCCACTTGCCTTGGGGGGCAAGGCTCCCCCCTTGGCCGCCACCCCCCCTAGGAGATCCCATCTCCTAGGGCTGGCGCCCCCCTGGGGACCCTATATAAAGAGGGGGGAGGGAGGGTAGACGCACCCTTGCACTTGGCGCCTCCCTTCCCCCTTGCTACACCTCTCCCTCCCGTAGACGCTTGGTGAAGCCCTGCCGGATCCTTGCTGCATCCACCACCACGCCGTCGTGCTGCTGGATCTTCATCAACCTCTCCTTACCCCTTGCTGGATCAAGAAGGAGGAGACGTCACGCTGACCGTATGTGTGTTGAACGCGGAGGTGCCGTCCGTTCGGCGCTAGGATCTCCGGTGATTTGATCACGACGAGTACGACTCCCTCAACCCCGTTCTCTTGAACGCTTCCGCTCGCGATCTACAAGGGTATGTAGATGCACTCCTCTCTCTTGTTGCTGGATGAACTCCTAGATTGATCTTGGTGAACGTAGGAAATTTTTTATTTTATGCAACGTTCCCCAACATTTCCATGCTAAATTTATTTTCTCGCTTTCTTCTTGTGTGTTTGAAAAACTTGACAAAATCAAAAAATATTTCCTGCTTCTTTTTTATTTTGTTTGTAGAGTCGTTAGCTGTAGCTCTAAAAAGAAAACCCAAAATTATTTCTCTGTTCTTCTTTTGCTTGTTGGGAGCTTTCCCGTGTAAATAGTTCTTCTCGTTTTTGCTTTTCGCTTTTTATTTGCCTATTCAAGAAAGACAAAAATTCCAAAAATATTTCAGTGTGTTCCTCTGAATTTATTTTCTTTTTATTTGAGTCGTACCGAGGAGAAGACCATGACGAAAATGTTGAGTGGCTCTCATATGCATAATTTTTTATCAAACAAGGAGCCCATTTTACCTTGTCTTCCCCCGCTGAATAAAATGTTTGCAGATTCAGCTTAGTCCACGACACTCTTGCACTATTATTATTTTCACATCATTCGGTCGTGCAAGTGAAAGGCAATAATGACGATATTCGATGGACTGGCCGTAGCAGAGAGAAACTGGTATAACTCGACTTGTTCTGTTTTTGTAAATATGTTTAACCTAGTATCCATGATTCGGCCCATTATGATTAAACATGTTTGCAATGACAAGTAGAGATTATAGTTTATCATGCCATGCATAAGTAGCTAGGTGTGGATAATGATTATCTTGGATGTCAACATTGTCGGTGTTCTGGGAATGGGGTCCCCAGACTTGCCTGCCTGCGGCCTGCAGCGTGGCTCAAGCAGTGGCCCAGTACGACCCTCTTCATCAACCCAAGTTCAAGACCCTCGCGAGGGGCCAAGCCTCGCGGGGCGGACGACACAAGGCTTCCTCAGGGGCGGCCTCACCAGGCAGGCTCGCGAGGAGGCGGAGAGATCAAGGCAAGGAGTACCCCGCGAGGTGCTCGTGACGCAAGCCATGCCGATCAAGACCAAGCAGGCGCTAGGCGGGCGCCAGCCTGCGCAGTGTCCTCGTTTCCTCTTTGGTGCAAAGGGGGCAAGCGCAGGCGCGGAGTACCGAGGCATCAGGCAAAGGTTTCCATATTGGTGCAACGAGACCAAGACCAGTAGAGCGGCAGGACGGAGATAACCGTGGAGCCTAAGACAGCGTCATCACCAGTGCTTTTGGCAGTCGAAGACTACCTTTAGTCAGGATAGCTTGTACTAGCTATCCCCTTCAAAATGGCTTTTGTTGGCTCCCTTCCCACTCAATATTTGGGAAGAGGACCAGGGCCTCTATATATAGAGATAGCCACCACAGTAGAGGGGATCAGATCCTTCCCTAGTAGAACACCGCACCAGCTCAAGAATACTCCTTGCGAGGCTGTTCTTCCTCTGTACTGTTCATCATCGGCCCAAGAGGCAATCCACCACACCACACACTGGATTAGGGTATTACACCACAACGGTGGCCCGGACCAGTATAAACCTCGTGTCCCTTGTGTTGATCATCGTGCTAGCTTAGAATCACAGCGAGGTTTTGGGGCATGAATTGGTAGGGAGAAGATCTTCGTGCGCACCCCAGAGTTCGAACCTTAAGGGTTTTGCCGGAACCCGATATTCAACATTTGGCGCGCCAGGTAGGGGTGCGCCAAAATCCTCTTTCCGCCGATCTGCGTTCCACTACTTCATCGCATCCATGTCCAGCGACCCGACAGCCAACACTGACTGCTGGGCGGCATGGCCTGCCCATGCTGCACCGCCTGCCCAAGGTGACCTCAACCCCGCGCCTCAGCCAGCCCGCGCTCCGCAGAACGCTTTGGGGCGCGGGAGATGCGGTCAAGCGCCGCCTGCCCTCACTCCACAGCAGGTGCGATCAGCAGCGAGGGCCTCAAACCACACCGCAGCCACAGCACCGCACACTCGGCGGGAACAAGCGAACATGGAGGCCGCACTCACACTGGCTCGGGAGCTGCTACGATGCAGGTTGCAGAAGAGCGGCCATGACGTGCTGCTGGAGCGCGTCGTCGAGCTCCTGGATGCTGCAGCTTCAGGGGTGCCTCCTTTCTGCATCTAGCTTCCACCCCAGGCCCCGGGCGGATCATACGGTGGGCCCATCCGCGCTCGTGCGCCCTCAGGCGTGCCCCAAGGCTTCATCAACACTAGCTCAACCATCAACGCAGGGTGTCAAGTTGCACCAGCACCACCCCCGGCGAGCGAGGGCATGCGCATCGCCGCCTATGGCCCGGGCGGACTGCCACCCTATCACCCTCGAGATGATGTTTCGAGCCAAGCCGCATGGAGTGTGGGGCACTACGGCGAAGCCTCCGGGGTGGTGACCTCGGAGGCTTACGTGCCGCATATGGTGGACTGGGAGTACGCACTGGAAGACAAACATGGCTTGTTCCTTGGGCCAGGCTGGGAGGAAGAGACGCCAGAAGCCGAGCCTTTTCAGGAGCCTCAAGGAAGCCTCACCGACCGTGCTGGCGGCAGCAGCTATCGGGCACCGCTAATTCCCCAGGAGCAAGCTTATGCTAACCATGGGTCACAAGGAGTTCAGGTCATTGCAGCGGAAGGCTGCCCTAGCACGGCAGCCTCCCTTCCGCCTGGAGGGGCGCACTGGGGGTTGCAGGAGAGGGGCCGGGAGCCCGGCCCCTCCCCACGGTGCACGAAGAAAGGTGTTTCCCGGAGGTAGGCCCTCTGTCGGGGAGGTGCTGCAAAGCCTGCCCCCGGCAGAGGACCCGTGGTTGTCGGGCGAACCGCTCGCGTCCCCTTTACCCCATTGACGTTGTCCTTGGTTTCCGGTCGCTGTCAATGGTGGTCGAGGGTGGCGCAAGGCGGGGCCCTCGTTTGGCGATATGAAGCAAGGCCGGTACCTGTTAAGAAGGCCCAGTGCCTATGAAGCTCGCCGGCCGTGACACTCTCACGTAATAATGAGTTGGGGCTGTACACGCCCCGGAGTCTCCGAAGAGCCACCCTCGGGCCTCGGGGGCTCCCTCCCACGCCCAGTGGCAGCACTTAGCTCCGCGCTAGTGAGAAGACATCGAAGACTAGACTAGGTGCCAGTCGCGGCCTTTTCTTTTTTGCCTCCTTTTCTGTGGTCGAGCTTCCTTGCTTCGGATTTAAGTTGAAATTGAATTTGCATTTGCGTGTGTGCGGGGAGGGGTGTCTTGTCTCGTTAGTGTGTTCTCTTGCGTTCTGGTTTCTGCCTTGGTCCAGAGTTTGCACCAGCTGCCTCCCCCTCGCGAGCCTCTTGCGGGCAGGGCTGGGCTCAGCCCACGTGCGCATGCCGTCTCGCGGCCAGCACTCGCTCTCACGAGGCTCTCACCACATGGTCAGTAGGTCCCCCGGAGGACCCTCGGGGAATCACAGCCTCACAAGCCTACTCAAGGCTCGCCCGGGCTAAAGGTAAATCACAGCACCTAACCCATCACAGGGCCCATAATGTCATGCAAGCGCGCATTCAGCATCATTCCTAAAACATGTGGACAACAATATTTCTTACATGAGGGGCTTCCCCTCCCAAAAATGCTCTTACAACCTTCAGGGCCACGCCTGAGCTTTTTGTGTGCATGATAAACAACAGGGGGGCACATAATCAGTCAGACATATCGCTCACTGCGTCCTCTTGGTCGCCTCCAAAGGCATCACTGGCGTCGCTGTCACTGTCATTGGCGCCACCATCGCCGTCATTGGAGTCATCTACGCCGCCATTCACCACACCACCTTCATCCGCAGCAACTATCACCCCGTCATCATCAGAAGCAAAGGCCCTGACAAGTGCATCCACGTTGTCCTCCACCCATCGCGCCAGGTCGCCTCGAATGGCCACAGGCACCAAAGCAATGACGGCTTCGAAGTCGAGGTGGGGATCTCTATCCTGAAGATGGCTGAAGACACGGGAGAATGCACGCCCGAGCAGGCTGCGACTCCTCTCCTCGACAAGCTGGCGAGCTCTCTCAGAGGGATTCTCCAGATGCGTCACCACATCAGTGAAGAACTGGAGGTGACTGGCATAGTTGGTCACATGGGGTTGCGGAGCGTTCGCATCGCAGATATTTCCTAGGGCCGTGTTGGCCCTGTCCCTGAGCACTTGGAGCATGGGGCCATGCATGTGCTCTAGCGTCTACCGCTGGCGAATCTCTTCTTTGTTCTGCCGCGCAATGGACTCGGTGTCATCGACCCTCTGTTGAAGAAGAAGCAGCTCGGCACAGGAGGAGGCCAACTCAGTCTGCACCGAGACCAGGGCGGCTGCGGTGGCCTCTGCATGCTGCGTTGCTTTAGTCAGCTTGGACCTGAGGGCGGCAGTCCTGCCCGCAGCCTCGGCTTCAATCAGCTCCAGCCTCTCGTCATACTCGTGCACAAGGCCCGCGTGAACTTCCGCCACGCGGCGGTCGACCTCTTCTTGGATTCAAGCCTCCCGCGCGCCAACATCGTCCTCCGCCTGGGTAACCTGGCGCTCCCTCGTCTCCAACTGCTCAAGGTCGAGGTTGCGCTCGGCAGCCTCCAGCGTCAGCGCTTCCTCACGCCTCCGAAGCTCCTCCTCTTTGACAGGCGTCCCCTTCAGCGACGCAAGGGCGGCCTGGTGCAGCTCCACTTGCTGCTCCAGGGAAGTGCTCCAGGCTTGGAGCTCCCACGCGCGCTTCTCCATGATCTCGCGTCGTTGGTCTGCTTCCCGAGCCTCCTCAATATCTCGGGAGCAGGCCTTTCACGAGGCTGCAAGGGATGCTTCAGCCTTCACATTGTCAAGCTCGTGCTGATGACGCGCAAGGTTGACTGCCACCTTCAGCTTGCACGGCTCCTCAATCAGCCACAGGCCCTCGGCTTCAAGACACGCGTCCATGTCTGCGAGCTCTCCACCAAGCTGGCCCATAGCGTCCATCGCCTTCCGGAGGAACTCTTGGCGGATAACGCTGCGCTCCCGCGCTCGCTTGAGCACGTCATCGATATCGTCCTCCGCCGTGGCGTTGGCGGAGGGACTTGAAGCGGTTCGTCCCTCTCGGCAGGGGCCTAGGGGCTAGCGCCCCACAATCGCCGGGCGGGCTCCGCAAGGGGCCCAGGCCGACGCAGATCCATCCCCACAAGAAGAGCCAAGGATCGACTTCAACCATTCGCCTTCCATGATCAGAGGAGGAGCCCGGGGCAGGCTGGTCACGCCCCGGGCGAGGTCGCGAAGGAAAGGCGGCAGGGGCACAGGCTCGAGGCACCATGCGGGCCGGCTTACTTCTTCGACCGAACTCGCGTCAGGGGCAGCACAAAGGCTCGGGACGCTCAAGGCCAGCGATGCAGGCGAGGCCGGAGGAAGTTGCTTCTTGGCAAACTCCACAGGCTTGGCAGGAGGGATCCTGAAGGGCCACAGTCAGGAAAGGGACCAGCGATTGAGGAGTTACAAGAATGAGGTACTTACTCATCTATGGCGAAGTACTTCCTATGCTTCAACGGTCGGCAGGGGCGATCGCTGCCACTCGAAGACTCTTTCCTCTTGCGGAGGGCATTGAAATCTATGCGGAACTGACCCAGGCGCTCAGCATGCGGGCCGGTGTGAGGCGCGGATGAAGAAGCGCTCAGGCAGCCAACCTCAGGGGCGCTAAGCTGGGAGGAGCGATCAGGCACCGCTTCCTGATGACCTGCCGAGGCCTCGGGGGCTCCAGCCTCGGGAGTCGCAGGTCGCGTCTCCACATCAACAACCACCTCAGGGGGGCTTCATAAGCTCCAGAGGATGACACCTCGGGAGCCCTATGCAATGTCGGCACCACAACACTAGAGCTTCCAGCTTCAAGCGATGCTTTCCTCCCTGCACCAGCTCCTGGGGCAAGATCGGTGTTGGCGACGAGGAGGGGAGCCATGGCGGCGGGATTCTCGCGAGGCCCCATGAGGCCGGCCGGGCGCAACCCCACTACAAAAAAATACACTTCCGTGATGATACGTGTTTGTCACAGTAGGTCGCGTTTTTTGTCATGCATGTACATCCATGACGAATTTATGACAGAATCAAGATAGTCATACCTGTGCTGTCGTAGAAGTGTTCCATGACATTACCAAAATTATCATCATGGAAGTGTCCACTTCCATGATGATAAATCGCGCATCATAGAAGTGCTTTCGTCAAGGGTGACCGACACATGGCATCCACCGTAACGGAACGCTGTTAAGCTATCGGGTCGGGTTTTGGATCCGATAACCCGTTAACAGCCCCGACCAATGGGGATTTTCCACGTGTAAAATCATCATTGGCTGGAGGAGACATGTGTCAGGTCCGCTGAGGGAGTCCTGGACTAGGGGGTGTCCGGACAGCCGGACTATCATCGTCCGCCGGACTCCAAGACTACGAAGATACAAGATTGAAGACTCCGTCCCGTGTCCGGATGGGACTTTCCTTGGCGTGGAAGGCAAGCTTGGCGATACGGATATGTAGATCTCCTACCATTGTAACCGACTCTGTGTAACCCTAGCCTCCTCCGGTGTCTATATAAACCAGAGGGCTTTAGTCCGTAGGACACAACATACATTACAACAATCATACCATAGGCTAGCTTCTAGGGTTTAGCCTCCTTGATCTTGTGGTAGATCCACTCTTGTACTACCCATATCATCAATATTAATCAAGCAGGACGTAGGGTTTTACCTCCATCGAGAGGGCCCGAACCTGGGTAAAACATTGTGTCCCTCGTCTCCTGTTACCATCCGCCTAGACGCACAGTTCGGGACCCCCTACCCGAGATCCGCCGGTTTTGACACCGACATCCGCGCTGGCACAGGTGTCACTCATCCAATGGGCGAGACGCGCCTATGATATGTTGACACGTGGACCGGCCCATCAAGTTTAAATGGGTCGGCCCAACTAAAGGCCCACAAGATTTTGCAGACCATAATGGGCCGGCCCAGCTAAAGGCCCACGAGATTTTGTGGACCATAATGGGCTGGCCCAGCTAAAGGCCCACAAGATTTTGCGGGCCATAATGGGCCAGGCCAGGTAAAGGCCCACAAGATTTTTGTGTGCCATAATGGGCCGGCCCAGGTAAAGGCCCACAAGATTCTCGCGGATCATAATGGGCCGGCCCGGCTAAAGGCCCACGAGATTTTGCCGACATTAATGGGCCGGCCCAACTGTAGGCCCACAAGATTTTGAGGATCCTAGTAGGCCGGCCCATTAACTGGCTGCCATGTTTTGGGCCAAATGTCGGCCCATATTTGATCCAGTCCATTAATGGCCTGCCACGTTCCGGGCCTAATAGTGGCCCATATGAGATCCGGCCCATTAAAAGCCTACCACGTTCTAGGCCAAATTACGGCCCAGATCAGGTCCGGCCCTTTAAGAGGCTATGGGCTCAATTATGGCCCATATCAGATTCGGCCCGTCAACTTGACACTATGCTTTTGGGCCCACTTGCTAAAGGCCCACTTAGTAATTCGGCCTGATATTAGTTTTGGCCTCTTAAGGGCCCATTTAACATTTCGGCCCTATATTAACTTCGGCCTGTTATATGCCCGTCATATAGTTGGGCCTAACTATGGCCCGGTTTGCATCCGGCCTGCTCGCAACCGATATCTGATTGGGCCAAACAAGGACCGAGACAATTTTGGCATGTTAAAAGCCCGTGATTTGATTCGCACAATCATGGGCCAGGGTTCATTTCGGGCTGCTGCCGGCCCGTTAGCTGTTCGGCACGTTTCAGGCCCAACCTACATCGTGATTGCATGACGGCCCAATTATGTACCGTAATTTTACGGTTTGGCCGGTTTACTACGAACACAGGATATATATACAGTAAAATAACTGCATCATCGTGAATAAGAAAAACCTAGACTATACAATAAAGAAATTACAACATATTACATCCACTGGGCATCAAAGTTCGCCACTATGATAATAAAGCACAAGCAGATAGCAGATTACATACACTGGGCATCAAAGATCGCCACCAGTGCAAATAAACACGCCGACAAAATAATATACAAAACCGACAGCACTTCAATAGAGTTCAATAAAGGTTAGCCCTGCTGGGGAGCTGTAGCGCAAGCAGCTGAGCAAGATGATGAGATTGCACTTGTTCAACTCTTAAATCTTCCTCACTCTGAAAGATAAACAAGCAGACAGATGACAGGTTTTGCACATAAAAGTATCAGTGCTGACAATTCATCACATTTCTTATTGACTAATAAAGTGACACAGTTTAAAATTGCATTAACACAATATGGTATTGTTCAGGTCAAGACATGGCAGGAAATGACATTATGAAGAAGTTGGCAGCTTCACGACACCACTGGATTACAGATCAAGAACTCATAAGTATCAATAGTTAGTGTGCTGCCAATTTATCCCATTTCAGATTGGCAAATAAAGAGACGGTTTAAATAATACTCCCTCCGTCCGAAATTACTTGTCATCAAAATGGATGTGTCTAGAACTAAAATACATCTAGATACATCCATTTCAATGAAAAGTATTTTCGGACGGAGGGAGTAGTAGAATGATATGACATTGTTCATAGTTAAGACATTGCAAAATATGACACTGTGCTATAGTGGGTAGGTTCACCACACCACTGGATTACGGATGAAGAACAGAAGCATACATGCAGTGCAAAATAAGATCACTTGCTCTGTATAGTTTAATTTATATGGTATGAAGAAGGAACTTGGTTGTACAACTGAAAACTTAAATTGAGAAAGGACAAACTTTTGTTTATGAACTACATAATAAACTTTAAACATGCAATTTGATGCAAACACCAAAAATAAACAGCTGTTGCAGTCATGCCTAACCAAATATATACAACAAAGTTTGAAGGCTTGAGATGGACAAACTTACATTATTGGTGAAGACATGCTCTATAAAGGCCTTGTCCATGCTGATGGGGGGCAATTCGAGAAGTTTACACAGAATCTTCTTCATAAGCATTGCCTTTATTCTGCATTTTGTTAAGAGTAAATATAGATGTGATATGAAAAAAATGGAGAATATTTAAGATAAGATAAAAGAGTGATGCTACATAACCAAGTAGCTATAAATGTAAGTGCAGCGATACAGGCAAAAGGTACAGCCAAGAGCAATGCACAGCTAAACTTCTTCAGTACCAACCTTATGGTAAGAGTAAATATAGATCTGATGTGTAGAAAATGGAGGGCAAAGGAAAATAAGCTGCAGAGTGATGGTACATGAACAACTACTTGTCATCATAAGTACACTGATAAAGGACAGCATGTACTTACAAGAACAATGCAGAGCTAAAAAAACATTGGCATTGGATATATTCTACACTAATGTAACCATTCATACAGATCAGATAATTTGGAGCGAACAATTGATAAGCAAGCTATCATGCATACTGCTGTCACATAATGAACCAGGTATGTATGCAAGTACAGTGATACAGGACAACAGGTACTAACAAGAGCAAAGCAGCGGGCAACATATTTGCGATATCCTGTCATTCTATTCAAACCGTAATTCTTCTTCGAGCAGATTTCCTGCAAAAAAGATCCGTAAGGCACATGCGGAAAAGTAGAAGTTCAAATTGTCATGTGATTTCATAGACACTACCTCATCTTGGGAACGAGACCAGTGCATAACAAGGTTTTTCCATTCAATGTCTTCTAAATTTAGCATAGGAGACTTCACCGGAAATTCATTTATAGACTTGCCATCAAAGTGTGATTTCCTCAGGTAACACCGATACTGCCGCAATGCTTCCTTGAAAAGCACAAGCAAGCTTTGATCGTCATGACTATCCAGATTGACCCTCGCCTAGTTACAACAATGTAATGTAAATCATTGATGTGTTCAGCCAGCAGAAAACAGGAAAATAATAACCATGAATAATAGCAGTTACACGTAAGTTGGACAAGAAGATGTGAAAATGGTGTTTGTCTTCACAATAATCTTCCCATGATGGGAATATATGCACGTAGTCCCTAACAACATTGAAAGCATTGTCTTTTAAACTGGGAATAAATGGAATGGGGTTCCAATCTGCAGCAATTGGCCGTCTCTGCAGTTGGGATAGGTCTTCAACCGGTGGACTTGCTGTACTTTTTGCTGGAGTGGGATTTTTCTGTGGTACAGCTGGTGCTATGGCAAATGAAATTGGTATACCTTTTGCTGGAGTGCAGGTCCTGTGTGGTGGGGCTAGTGGTGTGGCCAGTGAAGTATGGGTACAGTCTGCTGGAGTCGGTCCTACATTTTGTTTCACTAGTTGCACAGCCAATATAAGTGGGGTGTTGTCTGATTTCTCCGGCACCACCACGTTTTTCAAGGACTTTGCTGGTGCTCCTTCAGGTTCGGCAATCACCCTCTTCCTTTTTGATGTCTGATGCACACGAACAACATTTGAGTGAAAAAACATGGTATGATGACAGATGGAATATGTATTGATAATGGATGGGCATGGCATCTCGACATATATGATGAGTAAACTAAGCAGATGGCGGTGCAACAAAGTAGAAGAAATGCAAGACAACATATGCAAGATACCTACAATCAATAAAACATTGCCAAATTAGAACAGGCACCTTGATGGGTGAACAGGACAGGCCATCTGCCTTTGACTCCTCAAGGTTAGAATAGTCATTAGGATCATATTCTGAACAAGAGTCAATAGGTGGGGAGCGTATGAGTTTCATTGCATCCAAAATGGCACTCAATGCCATGATGCCAATTTTGTAAGTCATTGCAGTGTTTAGCTTCAAGAGTGGACTGCTGCTAGTGCGACACAAAGCAGCTACACAGATCATAGTGTAGATATAACGGGAAAACCTTAAGCATTAGAGTAAAATCAGCAAAGTGGAACTTGCTGGAATATATGTGCTAGTATTGCCGGTACGGCTAGAAAGGCTTAGGATACCAGCTCTCTTCAAGTAAAGGTGCGGTACTGTTAATATCAGTGTAACTCTCAAAGGCGACACATCTCCGCACATTTCCTTGCTATTCTTATAGGTGAAAGGGCTAGTTATCGACTAGAGGGGGTGAATAGGCGATTTTTATGAAAGTCTTCAAAACATGGGAGTTTCGAAGACAAACAATATAAACAACACTATTCGAATGCAGCGGAAGGTAGACTACACTAGACAAACCATAGTCAAGTATTCAATATAGTGAAAGCACGATGACTAATAGCAGCTTAGTAAAGATCAGGATGGAAGATAGTATGAAGTCAATCAGAACAGATAGTCACATAGTGAAGTCAAACAGATAATGCAAGCAGGCAATGACTTCACAAAGACAGACTGTAAGTAAGAGAGATGAGAGATAGAACCAGTGACTTCAGAAGGACAGGGATTTATTCGACCAGTTCCAGTTGCCGTGACAACTGTACGTCTGGTTAGGGAGGATGAGATTCAACTCAGAAGACCGCGTCTTCACCTTATTCCCCTTGAGCTAAGGACACCTAGTCCCCGCCCAATCACTCTGGTAAGTCTTCAAGGTAGACTTTTGAACCTTCACAGACTTTGTTCACTGGCAATCCACAATGGCTCTTGGATGCTCAGAACGCGACGCCTAACCGGCTGGAGGATTCACAGTCCTCAAGTGTAACAAGTCTTCAAATCACGCGGACAGAAAGACTTCAGTGATGCCAAACACTCTTTGGGCTCTAGGTGGTTTGGGCTTTGTCCTCGCAAGGATTCTCTCTCGAAAGCTTCGGCAGTGGGTTGCTCTCAAACGATAAAAGCTGTGTACTAACTCTGAGCAGCCACCAATTTATGGTGTAGGGGGGTAGGCTATTTATAGCCACTGGGCAACCCGACCGGATATGTCCGAAATGACCCTGGGTCACTAAGGAACTGACACGTGTTGCAACGTTCAGATTTCAAAACACGCGGCAGCTTGACTTGGGCTACAAGTAAAGCTGACTTATCCGTTACATGATAAGATTCGCTCTCATTGTCTTCGCTCGAAGACATAGGATTTTGTTGAGCATCACTTCAGTCACTCTGACATTGTTCACTTGGACCCCACTTAACAGTGCGGTGGTTCCTATGACTCAACAAAAGAAGAAAAGGAAACAACGAAACAACTAAGTCTTCGCGCTCCATAGTCTTCATTCAATGTCTTCTCGTGTCATAGTCTTCAATGTGAATATCATCACAGACCACCATTGTCTTCAATGTCTTCACACATTTTTAGGGGTCATCTCCGGTAGGTAAACCGAATCAAGGAGGGACATACTACCTGTGTTATCTTGCAATTCTCACAAACACATTAGTCCCTCAACCAGGCTTGTCGTCAATACTCCAAAACCAACTAGGTGTGGCACTAGATGCACTTACAATCTCCCCCTTTTTGGTGATTGATGACAAACTGGTTGAAGTTTTCAATGGGGATAAAAGTATGTGAAATTGTAAGGATTTAGATATTGTCTTCATAGATGGCAAAAAGGCTCCCCCTGAAAATGTGCATACAAATGTTTTGCGTTGGAATGCAAATGCACATGGTAGGTTGTACTTGTGGAGATCCTCTTCACTGTATGAAGACAATACATCATGCATGGATAGATATACAGGAATAATGACATGCACAATGAAAAATGGACGTCTGCAGAATGAGTTCATGCGGGATTTATCATCGCAAATGCGGAATTTATCGTCGCATCACACAGAATAGCAGAAAAAGTAGCAGACGACCATCAAGTTTAGGTGTTACAACTCAAAGAACCAAATGTAGGAAAACGAGAGTTGTAAGCACTAGGCAAAAGTATAGCAACCACCCATCAGGACCCGCTTGAAGACTATCAACCTATGCTTCTCCCCCTTTTGTCAGTAAGGACCAAAAAGGTTTGAAGACATAGGCTCTACTCGTTCCCATGAGGAGTAGGTGAAGCAGCAGGGTCGTTGTTGAGGTTTAGTGGTACAGAAGAACTCGGTGCAGTGTTGACACGCGCTGATGTCGGTGGTGGTGAAGTAGCATCATCGGCTTCATCAATAACTCTGGCGTTTACTGCGGCGGCGGACAAAGAGTACTCTGAATCTTCAAGAGACGGGGTTCGACGTAAAACAGCATTCCGGGGAGGAGTGGAGTTAAACTTGAATCTTTCGTTGAAGCCATCGTCTTGAAGATCAGCTTCAGCACTGAGCAGTGTCAATCCCTTCCAAGTCCTACGATAGGTTTCGTGAGCGACAAAGGCGTTCTTAGTGGCAAGATTGCGAATGCGATTTATATCCACCAAGAGGCTTTGCATTTGCCTCTTCTACTAGTAATGATGCTTATCTTGCTTCTGATGCAAAGCCACAAGAAGCTCACGATCATTGAGCACATGGGATCGTTTGTGAGTTCTTCGAGCTATGGTGCTTTCTGTGGCTTCAGTACGTGCACGACGAGTGTTGCCGGCCAGTGGATAAACACGAGAAGCAACCTGAACACCTTCAACATGCCGGGAAAAGCTCTGACGATCTATATTGTGAAGATACAACACTTCCTTGGCAGGCTCTGGATAAATGGCTTCAATGGACATATCAACCTCTAGTAAAAATATGAGATGGTTACGAGCAGAGGGCTGATAGTCAATTGCAGAGTGGAGCTTGATCAGACGCATGATCCTAGGAGCATAGAACTTCAGACCAAAAATGTCAGACCCAGATGCAGCAAACTGGCGAATGAAGAAATCTTGAGTGTTGAAGCTTTTGCCATGGAGTATGTAGAAGACCAATGTCTTCATTGCACCTTCTAGCTTTGCTGAGGAGGAATGTCCCTTGATCAGCCAAAGAGTTCGCCGAATGATATGATAGATGGTGCGGGGCAGATACTCTAGGTCTTCAACCAGGAATTCCTTGGGATACTCAGCATCCGGGGGCAGTGGCTTCATCATACTGAGCATCTGACTCATGTTGGGCTCAGGCTTCTGAAAGATACTCTCCAGTGTGTCGCGGTGAAGTTGACAACCAGGTTCATGCAGTTCACCTGGAGTGGAGAGGCCGGTAAGCTCAATAAGATCAAAGGCTTTGGCTTCATAATGAACGTTGCCAGTCATCCACTCAAGGACCCATGTCGTGGTATCCCTGTTGTAGCCGCGAATGTGGAGGGTTGCATAGAATTGCAGGAGAAGCTCTTCATTCAAATGTTCCTTGTCAGTGACAAACTCCAGAAGACCAGCATCACGAAAGCAGTCTAGGGCTTCTTCAAGGCAGGGTAGTCCAGCAATGGCTTTAGTGTCCAGGCGCATATGAGGAAATATGCGCTCCTGATTGTATAGAATGCAGGAGTAGTAGCTGCGCTACTGGTAGCTCCAGAACCGATCTGATGAGATTCTTGGCTTGGAATATGGGTTCTTGCCAGAGTCAAAGAAGGTGTTGTGTGCAATGAAGCCGTTGATATTGAATGAGCCTGGTGCCGATGCAGTACCTGGGAACCTTGGCAGGCTTGGTTTTGGCTTCTGAACCTGAGGCATGTGCTCCACATGATAGTTAAATTGAGGTCCAGGAGCAGGCGGAGGAATCAGAATTGGCCATCTGACAGGAACAAGCTCGCCTGGGTAGAATGCATGCTCAATTGTGTGGGGCCTTGGAGGCAGAACAAGAGCAGTGGCATTTGCAGAGGCTTCAGGCGGCACATTTGTTGCAGGTGCAGCATTGGCTTCATTCACATTGTTAACTTGAGGCGCCACATTGTCTTTAGTCATGACAACGTCATTGGCTTCAGGAATGGTGTTGGTGGCCGCCTTAGTATTCTCAACCTCCACTTGAGGAGCTGGAGAGTCGGGCATAGATACGTTCTCCTCGAGAACAACTTCTTGGTTGGTAGGGGGAGTAACGACAAGCTCTTCTTGTCTTTCTTCGGCTGATGCAGCCGGAATCTCTTCAGAAGCATTAGCTTCGGACGCAGGAACCGTCACAGAAGGATTGTCTTCAGGAAACACTTGACGTGCCACTGAGCTGGAATGGTATGAATCCTCTTCTATGATGGTTGTCATGGAGACCGATGGCCTCTGGCCTTTGCGAAGCCATTGGAACACGGGCGACGCTTTCGGGGATGGTGTGGTCTCCATGTAATTGTCGTCATTGACGATTGGACTGGGGCCTTGAGGTGGTGAAGGACGGGGTGTACTTGGTGTGTCTTGAACTGGGGTTGCTAGTTGGGGGCGATCAGCCCATGAGGCATCTTGTGAGATTGGTGTCAGAGGACGACCAATACTGATAGTTTCGCTGTTCGTGCGAATAGGCGATGATACCGTGTGGCGCTGGATCTGAGGAAGGACTTCATCATCTTCTACATTGTCTTGGGGACCAATGTCTTCAGTCGCGATGGGGTCAACGACTGGAACCTCTTGAGCTTCAAGAGCCTCTGTGGAAGCAGGCTCATGAACAATCAATCGACGCTCTTGATTTGCAGATGGAGGGGGAGCAAAAGCAATGGGTTCAACAACAAGGGGCTCTTTGGGAGCAGCCCGATCTCTCTTCTTGGTCTTTCTCTTCTTGAGGGGTGGTGCATCATCTGTGGTGTTCTTGGTTTTGCGCTTTCTGGCTTCGGCTTCAGCTGCCTTGGTTTTCTGCTGATCTAAAGCCACAGTGGAGACCTTGGGCTTCGAGCCTGTCATGCTGGTTGGGAAGACAATGTGAGGTTCTTCCCGCTGTGGAGCTTCAGTCTGGGCCACATTGTGCTTCTTCTTGTGCTTGGCAGCCATCTTGGGGTTAATGCCAGGACGCCCAAGAGCCTTGCGCTTTTCAGCTTCGTTGTAAGACTGAACACACTTAGCATCAAGAGTTTTCATGCACTCTCTTGAGCCTTTGGCTTCCTCACGTTTCTTGCGAAACGCCTCCTTGAGGTCATTGAGCATCACCTTGAATTTTTGGACATCAGCCACACTCAGCTTGGCTACATGCTTCTTGAACTGTTCCTTTTCAAAATCAATCTTTGTGCTTCAGTTCAATGATTCGCTGAGCCAGAGCCAGCTCAGGAGCAATGGCGCCTTGAAGGAGACGCTAATGCCAATGGGGAATTGAAGATCATCAAACCTGAGATCTTGATTGTTGAACCATTCATCAATGAAGATGTGCAGGATATTCACATCGAAGAGGGGAAGATCGTTGAAGATCTCCGCCTCTTGCTTGCTCTTGATCAGCTGCTCAAGGGCATCATTGCCAAATTCTTCATCTGAAGACAAATCAATGGCTTCAGATTCGTTGCTCGGAACGGCAGCAGGTGTAAGTGCTTGACTCTGTCGCTGAACAGGTTTCTTCATTGGCTTCTCATGCCTCTTGGAGATGCGAGAGAGATCTTCAGAGGTGTTAATGGGGGCAGGAGGAGCAGTTGCCAAATGTGCTAGATGAAGTACCTCCGTGGAGACCTGGGCTCGAATCCCAGCAGCCACACCAAAGTTGCCAATGGCTTCACACGCGAAGCTTTTGGAGCAGCAGATGACTTTGAAGCTTTAGTCTTCTTTTGCTTCTGCGGCTTTGGAGAAGGAGCTGGAGCTTCATCGGTGTCAGCATCGTTATCAAAATGATCTACCTTGGCACCTTGGACAATTATGTGGGTGATGAGGCCATCAAGGTTGTAGAAGGGGCCGATCCTATTCTGATTGGCTTCACGGGTGCCATCATCCCGAGGAGAGGAAGGACCAGGGTTGAAGTCGAGCCCTAGGGCTTTCTTGGTCTTTGCAGCTGAGTCTTTGGCGAACTAGTAGTTGCGCTTGAACAGATGATCTTCACGGCACCACAGCAGAGAAGAAGGATCAGTGTTCTCTGGCTGCGGTCCACGAATCATGCACGGATAGAATTCTCGTTGGAGGGCTTCAGAAAGGACTGGGGTTGAAGATTTTTGTACACAATATCTCCCCATGGTCCCTTGATGGCATTTTTCTCTGCATATTCTTCAGTGACGAAGCGGTATTCGAACCACTCTTCTGCCCAATATCTTCGAATCCACTGGATTTGATTCTTGCGACCAGTATAGGTTTCCTCAGGATCAGTCTTGTATAGCTCGTGCAAATCTGGAGGTAAATCCTTGGAAGTGTTACCACAGCACTGTCTGCCTCCCTTTCGTGCTGACTTTCGGTTGCCATGAAGTTTAAGCTGAAGGGCTTTAGTACGTGCAATGGCTTCAAACGGCTGGTCATACAAGAACTAGCTTCAGGTGAGTTGATGTGACTCTGCAAGAATTCTTCAAACGAATGCAGACTATGAGAACCAAGGGATTCTCCCACAGACATGTCCCTGTGACAGCATTAGAGGTGCAAGGGAAGGGGAAGAGGCCATATGCATTCTTAGAAGATTTTGAAGATAAATCAGTTTGAAGACATTGACCTCACAATGCGAAGACATTCACTTATTTGAGGAGAGTTGGTTCCAGAGTTATACAAATCCAAGAATAAGTACAAGTGAGGAATCTAACTTATAAAGAAGCATAAGTGAATAGACTAGGCAGAATATGAGATGCGGGATGAGATATATTCAAGTTTGAAGATCTAGAAACCACTTTTGGTAAAAACAGATGAATCTATCAGATCAAAAAGATGGTAAAAAGTAAACTATAATTACCACACGAGGAACTGCTAGACGGAGCGAAGATGGAGGCCGAGCAGTTCAATCTCCCGTGCCCTAACTTGGCGACGGAAGACACCTACGATGATGACAGAGAAGACAAGGACCGCGGCCGGCGTGAGGACGGCGTCAAGGAAGTCGCGACAGCTAAGCGCTTCGTCGTCGGCGTCATCGAGAGATAGCGGAGGCGCTAGGGTTTGCGAGAGGTGGCGAGGAGGAAGAAGAATTTTTGACCGAGACGTGACGGGTATTTATAAGGACAGAGACGGCATAGCGCAATTACACAGGTGCCCCTGGCGGTTCACATTGACGGACGCGTGGCAAGCATGCAACACCTTGGGAGTTGTTTCATGTTCCCACGCATGTCTAGATTGTCGGGGTGGTCGTTTCGAATTCTCCGGGTTTCAAGCAAATAGGATAAAGCATTAAAAACAGATATAAATGTGTGTTAGATCGACTTCAGCTGACAGGGTCTCAGTGAAGACAATCGACAGTTTTCAATAGAATGCATATGACTTGGATAGATAGAGTTGAGGTAGAAGCATAGATAGGTTAGGGTCTGATCACATTCACTTAGTTCAAAAGATTCAACATGAAGCCAGAGCTATAAGTGAATGCTGTAGAGGACAGAACACAGACATATATAGTACTAGTCCAATTCAGCCAATTGAAGATAAACTTGAGTATAAGCCAAGGATGAATATGGATCACATATGAAAACAATGCAAGCTTAACACCAAGAGAAACACTTCAAACAAAAATTTGGTGGTGGCGTTACCCACCGTATAGGAAGTATTAGACCCAGACACGGCGCACAATTATCGTGGCGCTCCGATGTCAAATTCCACATTAATGTATTCACACTTAGAGTGTATGTCTTCATTGATTGAAGATATACATTACTTCGTGTGTTGCACATCTAAGTCATCAAAATGCATAAGTGTTAGGATGTGTGTCCATTCACAGGACATTTGAGGATTCTAAGATATTTAGCTCACACCGCAACTTGCAAAACCTTTTCTCATCCAAGGGCTTTGTGAAGATATCAGCCAACTGTTCTTCTGTCTTGACGTGAATGATATCAATATCTTCCTTCATAACATGATCTTTGAGAAAGTGATGACGAATTTCAATGTGCTTTGTTCCGAGTGCTGAACTGGGTTGTTTGCAATCTTGATAGCACTCTCATTATCGTAGTAAAGAGGCACATTCTTCAGATGGATTCCATAGTCCTTGAGGGTTTGCTTCATCCAGAGAAGTTGAGCACAACAAGATCCAGCAGCAATGTATTCAGATTCAGCAGTAGAGAGAGATACATAGTTTTGCTTTTTTGAAGACCAACAGACAAGAGATTGTCCCAGAAATTGACATGTGCCTGATGTGGACTTGCGATCAACCTTGTCACCAGCATAATCAGCATCTGAGAATCCAACTAGATCAAACTCTGAGCCCTTTGGATGCCATAATCCTAGTGTTGGGGTGTAAGCCAGATATCAAAGAATTCGCTTCACAGCTAAGTGATGCTATTCCTTTGGTGCCGCTTGGAATCGGGCACACATGCAAACACTAAGCATTATATCTGTCCTAGATGCACATAAGTAAAGCAAAGAACCAATCATGGAGCGATATACCTTTTGATCGAACTCTTTACCATTGTCGTCGGGACCCGGATGGCTTTTGGTTGGCATTGGCGTCGTGTATCCTTTGCAATCTTGCATTCCAAACTTCTTCGGGCAATCTTTGAGATATTTTTCTTGTGATATGAATATGCCGTTGCGTTGCTGACGGATTTGAAGACCCAGAAAGAACTTCAGCTCGCCCATCATGGACATTTGATATTGCTCTTGCATCATGTGACCAAATTCATCACTATATTTCTTGTTAGTGCAGCCGAAGATAATGTCATCCACATAGATTTGACACACAAACAGTTCACCATCATATGTCTTCGTGAAGAGTGTAGGATCTAGTGAACCAGGTTTGAAGCCTTTGCTCTTCAGGAAGTCTTTGAGCGTGTCATACCAAGCATGAGGGGCTTGTTTGAGGCCATACAGTGCCTTGTTGAGCTTGTATACCATGTCAGGATGTTTTGGATCTTCAAAACCAGGAGGTTGTGCGACATATACTTCTTCTTCTATCTTTCCATTGAGAAAAGCACTTTTCACATCCATTTGATACAGGAGAATGTTGTGATGATTTGCATAGGCTAGCAGTATGCGAATGGCTTCAAGTCTTGCCACCGGAGCAAATGTTTCATCGAAGTCAATTCCTTCCACTTGAGTGTAACCTTGTGCAACAAGACAAGCCTTATTTCTGACAACTTGACCATGCTCATATTGCTTGTTGCGATATATCCATTTGGTGCTAATGATATTGTGCTTCCGAGGATTAGGACGTTTGACCAATTCCCACACATTATTCAGCTCGAACTGTTGAAGCTCTTCTTGCATAGCTTGAATCCATTCAGGTTCCATGAAGGCTTCATCAACTTTCTTGGGTTCAGAGATTTAGACAAAGGCAAAATGTCCACAGAAGTTGGTTAGCCGTGTTGCTCTTTGGGTTGCTTTAGAAAGAATGAGTGGACCAGGTGCATTCAAGCTGTCAATTATCTTCTCAATCTGAACTTCATTTGCAACATGAGGATGAGCAGGACGAAGATTTTGCTCTTGCTGATCAATGTCATCAGTTGAGGGATTGTCTTCAGGCTGAGTATTGTCTTCAGGTTGATTTGGTGCAGAAATGACTAGTTCCTGTTCAGATTGATTCTCAGAAGGTATGATATCTCCAATTCCCATCTGCTTGATAGATTCACTTGGAGGTACTTCATCTAGTACATTTGGAAGGTGCTCACTTTGCGAGCCGTTAGTTTCATCGAACCGCACATCCACAGTCTCAACCACTTTATAGTGAAAGGGGTTGAAGACTCTGTGGGAGTGCGAATCCTTTCCATAACCAAGCATAAAATCTTCATGTGCTTTCAGTGCAAATTTTGAAGTGTTATGTGGATCCTTGATCCAGCACCTAGTACCAAATACTCTGAAGTAGCTTACATTTGGCTTCTTACCAGTTAGGAGCTCATAGGATGTTTTCTTCAGAAGCTTGTGAAGATAAACGCGGTTGATGATGTGGCAAGCAGTGTCAATGGCTTCAGGCCAGAACTTCCGTGGAGTCTTGTACTCATCAAGCATTGTTCGGGCCATCTCAATGAGAGTTCTATTCTTGCGCTCGGCGATGCCATTCTGCTGAGGTGTATAAGGAGCAGAGAACTCATGTGTGATGCCAAGTGTATCCAGATAGAGGTCGAGACCAGTGTTCTTGAACTCAGTGCCATTGTTGCTTCTGATGTGCTTGATCTTGACGCCATAGTTTGTCATGGCACGATTGGCAAATCGTCTGAAGACATCCTGCACTTCAGTCTTGTAGAGAATTATGTGCACCCAAGTATATCTAGAGTAATTATCAACAATTAAGAAGACATAGAGGCAAGCAGTAGCACTGAGAGTAGAGTAGTGAGTAGGGCCGAATAGATCCATGTGAAGCAGCTCGAAGGGTTGAGATGTAATCATGATTGTCTTCGAGGGATGCTTGGCCCTAGTCATCTTTCCGGTTTCGCAGGCGCCACATAGATGGTCCTTCTTGAACTTGACGCCTTCGATGCCCACGACATGCTTCTTCTTCGCGAGAGTGTGCAAATTCCTCATGCCAGCATGCCCTAGCCTTCTATGCTAGAGCCAGCATTCCGAAGCCTTTGCTAGAAGACATATGGCCATCTGTGGTCCTGCTGAGAAATCTACCATATAGAGATCGTCTTTCCGATACCCTTCAAAGACTACAGACTTGTCAGATTCCATTAGTACAAGGCATCGATATTTTCCAAATAGCACAATCATGTTCAAGTCACAAAGCATTGAGACAGACATTAAGTTGAAACCAAGGGATTCAACAAGCATCACTTTATCCATGTGTTGATCCCTTGATATTGCAACTCTGCCTAGACCCAATACTTTGCTTTTACCAGTATCAGCAAATGTGATGTGACTTTTGTCTGATGGACGTAGCATTGAATCCATCAGAAGACTTCGATCGCCCATCATGTGGTTAGTGCATCCACTGTCCATAATCCATTCTGAAGTACGAGGTGTCGTAGCCTACAATGCAGTTTGGGGGATAGGCTTCACCAAGCGAGTTGTGAAGCATAAACATTTGATGAACTAGTGGAACATGAAAATTCAGATCTTGGTTAGGATAGATAGGGTGAGTATCAAGGAATCCTGGAACAAAGTACATAGTAAGAGCATTTGGGCATTTTATCTTGCGCCCCACAAGATGTTTAAGGTCCCCAGCATTAATTTTGGACGCCTTTGATTTCCGGCTGGAGACCTTACCCTGCAAAAGAGAGTTAAGTTTTCTTAACCACCCACATTTTCAGGGGTGGCTTAGAAGCAATGAGTCTAAGTGCAGCATCTGAGAATTTTGGGTTTGGATCCCTAGTAAATAGCCTTGCAGGAGGTGAATGATACTCATAGGAATAAGCAGAGAAATTCTTTGTTCTATGAACATAGCGGTTTGACAAAACACGCTCATATTCATGGGTCTGAGTATGATTTCCCTGCAAAACATTGATGTTAGGGTGACTCAGATGAGTCCTCGGTCTGTATGAAGCTTTTGGACCATATGAAGCCTTTGGTATGGGGTTTGTCTTCTTCACGGGTGGTGTCATGATGACATTCACAGGAAGATTCTCAAGACAACTTCTGGGAACCCGTATCTTCTTCAAAGGTGGTCCATTCCTACAGTTAGTACCAATATACCTGGCAAACACTTCGCCATTCTGGTTCTTAAACAGTTTGTAGTTTGCATCAAAGGATTCATCAAT
Source organism: Triticum aestivum (assembly GCF_018294505.1). Classification (NCBI taxonomy): domain Eukaryota; kingdom Viridiplantae; phylum Streptophyta; class Magnoliopsida; order Poales; family Poaceae; genus Triticum; species Triticum aestivum. The sequence continues at coordinate 130,266,128 of NC_057798.1, forward strand.
GATAATGGGGTTAGCACAAGTGAAACCAGATAAGGTGGATGGATCAACTAGAGGTTCCTTTGCAGCAACCCATGTGGTTTTGTGGTATTGCTCAGGCTTCCAGTATGACCCAACAACATTCATTTTCCTCTCGAACCCAACACCCTCTTTCCTAGGGTTTTGGTTCAGAATCTGCTTTTTGAGGACATCACACAGTGTCTGATGCCCTTTGAGACTTTTGTACATCCCTGTCTCAAGCAGTGTCTTCAACCTGGCATTCTCATCAGCAATAGTAGTGGTATCCTTAGCAGAGGGGTTAGTTACCACATCAGCAGTTGAAGATATTGCAATAGCAGCAGAAGTAGAACATTCAGCAACAGAAGAAGTGTTATCACGCTCAATGCATTTTAGGCATGGTGGTTCAAATCCTTCCTGAGCGGGACTGATCTGTTGGGCGTGAAGTGACTCATTTTCCCTTTGAAGATCTTCATGATCCGATCTTAATTTCTCAAGTTCCTGCTTCCTTTGAAGATAATCATAGGAAAGCTTTTCATGAGAAGTTATGAGCGATTCATGTCGACCTTCAAGTTCCTGGTACTTAATATGAAGATTTTTTATGTCTTCAATTAAGGACTGAGACTTGGTCATATCCGCGTCCAACAGGTCATCGCTTTTGTCTAACAGTTTTTGAGTATGTTCCATAGCTTTCTGTTGTTCAGTTGCAATTTTAGCAAGTGTTTTGTAACTAGGTTTGGATTCACCATCAGAGTCATCTTCACTGGATGTTTGAAAGTAAGCATCGCGTGATTTTACCTTGGCACCGTGTGCCATAAAGCAGTAGGTGGGAGGCGAGTCGTCCTTGACATTATCATCAGTGTTGGTGATGGAGCCATTGTCTTCGGTGTTGAAGATGGACTTGGCGACGTAGGCAGTAGCTAGAGCCAGACATGCAACACCCGAGTCAGACTCCCCCTCAGACTCCACCTCCGCCTCCTCTAAAGCTGACTCCTCTTCTGAATCCATTTCCTTGCCAACAAAAGCACGGGCCTTGCCAGATGAGCTCTTCTTGTGTGATGAAGATCTGGAAGAAGACTTGGAAGAAGACTTTGAGGATTTCTTCTTTTTCTTGTCATCAGAATCATATTCTTTGCTCTTCTTCTTCTTCTTCTCATTGTCCCACTGTGGACACTCAGAGATGTTGTGACCAGGTTTCTTGCACTTGTGACAGGTTCTCTTCTTGTGATCATAGGCAGAAGCTTCATCATTCCTTGAGCTGGATCATGAAGACTTTCGGAAGCCTTTCTTCTTGGTGAATTTTTGGAACTTCTTCACAAGCATAGCAAGCTCCTTTCCAATGTCTTCGGGATCACCAGAACTGCAGTCAGATTCTTCTTCAAATGAGGAAGTAGCAGCCTTTGCCTTCAAAGCTCGAGTTCGGCCAAAGTTGGGGCCATAGATATCTTGTTTCTCAGATAGCTAGTACTCATGTGTGTTGAGCCTGTCAAGTATGTCAGATGGATCGAGAATCTTGAAATCAAGGTGTTCTTGTATCATCAGGGCTAAGGTGTCAAATGAGCTGTCAAGAGATCTCAGTAGTGTCTTCACTATATCATGCTTTGTGATCTAAGTAGCGCCGAGTGCTTGGAGCTCATTTGTGATATCAGTGAGGCGATCAAATGTGATCTGGACATTCTCGTTGTCGTGTCTCTTGAAGTGGTTGAAGAGGTTGCGGAGAGTACTGATACATTGATCTCGCTGAGTTGAGACGCCTTCATTGACCTTGGAGAGCCAGTCCCAGACTAGCTTCGACGTTTCCAGAGCACTCACACGGCCATACTGTCCTTTGGTAAGGTGCCCGAGGGAGTCCTAGATAAGGGGGTATCCGGACAGCCGGACTGTGTACAACGTTCGGACTATTGAAGCGTGAAGATACAAGACTCAAGACTTTGGCCCGCGTCCGGATGGGATTTTCCTTGGCGTGGAAGGCAAGCTTGGCGATCCGGATATTGTATTTCCTTCCTTGTAACCGACTCCATGTAAACCCTAGCCCTCTCCGGTGTCTATATAAACCGGAGAGGTTGGTCCTTAGAAGGCCGATCAAAATTACAATCATACCATCATAGGCTAGCTCATAGGGTTTAGCCTCTACAATCTCATGGTAGATCTACTCTTGTACTACCCATATCATCAATCAAGCAGGAAGTAGGGTTTTACCTCCATCAAGAGGGCCCGAACCTGGGTAAACATCTGTGTCCCTTACTTCTTGTTACCATCGGCCTTGACGCACAGATCGGGATCCCCTACCCGAGATCCGCCGATTTTGACACCGACATTGGTGCTTTCATTGAGAGTTCCTTTGTGACGTTTCCACAAGGTTTGATGGCTCCTTCAATCATCATCTGCAACACTGTCCAGGGTGAGGCTTTCCTCCCCGGACAGATCTTCGTGTTCGGCAGTTTCACACTACGGGCCGATCCGCTTGGTCATCTGGAGCAGATCGTGTCAGGATCGCTGGATAGTTATGATGAGCATGGCTTGGACCTGCCGTCAGACGATGCTCGGGACATTACCCCGGCAGAAGCCTCGGGTCTAAATCCGGGGCAGGTCACGTTGCCTAAGGACGGAGGGTTGGTCCCTGTCCCGCAGGCCATACCCTCGTTGGCGATAGAGCCGAACACAGGTCTCACCTCCACGGGAACCTGTGACTTCGGACCCCCGGACCCATATCCAGATGTAGGTTCCAGTCCGCGCGTCCCCGAGCCCGCCGATCCTGGTCAGGCTCCGGCGAGGGGGTTCACCGCGGCGGACATCTTTCAGCATTCGCCCTTTGGCGACATACTTAACTCATTTGAAACCCTCTCTTTGACAGAGAACTTCGGGCCGAACTATGTAAGGCTCGAGTGGGAAGCAGGCGATGAAGAAATTTGTTACCCACCCACCACCCACTTGATAGCCACGGTTGATGACTTAACCGACGTGCTGGACTTCGACTCTGAAGGCATCGACGGTATGGACGACGATGCAGGAGAAGACTCAGAATCTACGGGGTACCGGATTCCCACCTCGTCACACGACATATACATGGTGGATACGCCCAAGGAAGGCGATGGAGACAATCCAGAAGATAACACCCCTGGGCAAAAACCAAAGCGACGGCGCAAACGCCGTTCCAAATCTGGTAACAGCAACAACATCATCAAGAGTGCCAGAAGAATGGATACTCTGGTCAACCCTGAAGGCAATAACGACCAAACAGAACCAGCGATGGAGCAGGACGAACCAGGTCACGCTGAACATAGTCCGGAGCGTACACCCGAAGAAAACGATCCAGAAGGACGAGTTCATCAAACCGGCCCAGGACAAGAATATAGTCTGGACGACGACGCATTCATCGTTCCGGAAGAACGCGCGGAACGAGAGAACCTCCACAAAAATCTTATGGCCACAGCGAGAAGTCTAAAGAAGCAGAAGCAACGGCTTAAAGCCGCACAGGAAATGCTCAATCACAGATGGAACAAAGTGCTAGACACTAAAGAAAGATATGGCGATGATCGCCATACAAAGAGCTACCCAAAACGCAAGCTACTGCTAGAATTCGACGACGAGGCCATTCCACCGGAGAATAACACGACCAGGAGACTAGGAGTACCACTTCATAACCATAATAAATGAGCTACCGAAGACGCCCACGATCTACGTGAGTACCTGGAGAAGAAAGCCGGCGCAGCTAGGTCCATCTACGGATCTAAAGGACACACCCCGGCGGGGGACCATGGTCGTCAAAACAATTATGACAACCAGACATCAGTTCGATAAACACCGAACACAACAACAGCCGACGGCATGCAACAGCGCGTCCAGATATAGAGGGGCTGCTCACCCCCTGTGCTTTATTGATGAAGTACTGGACCATGAATTCCCACAGGGCTTTAAACCTGTAAACATAGAGGCATACGACGGAACAACAGACCCAGGGGTCTGGATCGAGGACTTTATCCTCCACATGCACATGGCTCGTGGGGATGACCTCCACGCCATCAAATACCTTCCCCTCAAACTGAAGGGACCAGCTCGGCACTGGTTGAAAAGCCTCCCCGAAAATTCAATCAGGAGCTGGGAGGAACTAGAGGACGCTTTCAGGGCCAATTTTCAAGGGACTTATGTCCGGCCGCCGGATGCTGACGATTTAAGTCACATAATCCAACAACCCGGAGAGTCCGCCCGCAAGCTTTGGAACAGATTCCTCACTAAGAAGAATCAAATCGTTGGATGTCCGGATGCCTAAGCCTTAGCGGCATTCAAACACAACATCCATGATGAGTGGTTCGCCAGACACCTCGGCCAAGAAAAGCCAAGGACAATGGCAGCCCTAACAAGCCTTATGACCCGCTTTTGCACGGGAGAAGATAGCTGGCTAGCCCGTAAAGGCACCAGCGACCCCAGCACATCTGAAATAAGGGATGGCAACAGGAAGCCATGGCGTAATAAAAACAAACGCCAAAACAAGGAAGAGAGTCCGGACAACATAATGGTTAATGCCGGATTCAGGGGCTCTCGACCTAACCAGCAAAACAAGCAATCTAAAGGCAGTAAAGAAGGACCGTCCGGTCTGAACAAAGTTCTGGACAGACTATGCCAAATTCATGGCACCTCCGACAAACCTGCGAACCACACGCACAGAGAGTGCTGGGTCTTCAAGCAGGCCGGCAAACTAAATGCCGAACACAAGGAAAGGGAAACACCAAGTGAAGACGAGGATGAACCTCGCTAGCCGAACACTGGGGGACAGAAAAAATTCCCGCCAGAGGTTAAAACAGTAAACATGATCCACACGACTCGCACGTCCTTGGGAAGGCACGAACGCGCCCATAAAGACGTGCACGATATAGATCCCATCGTACCCACACCTAACTACTGGATGACTTGTCCGATCACTTTTGATCGTCTGGACGGCCAAACTAGTATTCGACGCGAAGGATCAAATGCCTTCGTGCTTGACCCAATAATCGACAGATACCATCTCACTCATGTCCTCATGGACGGCGGCAGTAGTCTCAATTTAATATATGAGGACACTGTCCGCAGGATGGGGATAGACTCATCCAGAATCAGCAAGATCAACACCACCTTTGAAGGGGTTACCAGGCGTTGAAGCCTACAGCAGGGGCTCCGTCATACTGGAGGTAACATTCGGCTCTCCAGGCAACTCCAGAAGCGAAGAACTAGTCTTCATCATCGCACCCTTCCAAAGCAGCTGTCAAGCATTGCTTGGAAGAACGGCCTTCGCCCGCTTCAACGCATTGCCGCACTATGGCTACCTTACACTTAAGATGCCCGGTCCATGTGGCATCATCATCGTTAGCGGAATAACAGAGCTTTTCGCGTGCAGAGGAATACGCGATGGCCCTAGCGGTCGGACTATAAGCGGCCTCTAACAAAAATATACCGGGTCATTAAGACCACGGACACGGTTAGACGAGTCGGGCAGCCTATATCAAACCAGGGCACTATATATGTAATCCTATAGTGGACACCAGGGGCTAATAATAAAGCCCCACACTCGGCTCAACCTTATTGGCAGGCCAGCATCTTACATTTTCTACTATCCGTCGCATACTTACGTTGCAGCCTTGTTTGCAGACAACGTTCGCGCGATACCCTTCCACGATGCGGCACAACGGAGACAAAGGCGCAGACGTGCAGCAGGGCCCCGTTCAACAGGTTTCTTTTTAGATTAAGCCCCTGTGTAAACCTTTTCTATTGCCTCTTGTTGTTTCATCACCCCATGGGTTCCATACCCACAGAGGATACTGCCGTTTCTGGCATTTTGCCATGACAGATTAACGCACGTACCTGGAAGTACAGGGTTTATAATGAATGGGCATTCTTGAGCTCATCATCGGTTGTAAATCCCGAATACCTTCGGGAGTGTTCGGCGTCGCGAGTTTGGCCTTATATGCATCAGCTTCGAATCATGTCTTTGGTCAAATGTTGGGTTTGCCCGGCTCCTGGGTTTGCCGCCTTACGTTCCGTTATAATCGGCTAAGGTGGCCAAAGGAGAACTACTACGATTGTGCCCTGGTTATTTCGGATGAGCACCTTAGTAGAGAAAGCCGAAAACTGACCGTCATGATACAGCAAGAGATTGGTCAACCACTCGACGACTCACCGGAATCTTTAGGATTCCTCCGCATTAACGAAGGGCCATTTCCCGGCCAGGTACATACGCGCCCGTATTCGGATGCACGCGAAGGTACCAGGGGCTACATAGTAGCCCCAACGTTAAAATCCCGTGGCTAAGCGAAAGTGTTACAGCTATATAGTCCGGTTGCCTAGTTCGACGTGCGATCACCTCCTTGCCGGACCAAGACTTGGATAAAGAGTGATTAAGCACATTTTTTCGCGAACACCCCCGCATTGTATGCATGGGGGCTGAAGCTAACGACTGCTATCTTTCGGATTACCCACACACACACACACACACACACACACACACACACACACACACACACACACACACACACACACACACACATATATATATATATATATATATATATATATATATAAGGCCGCACAGGGGACACAATCACATTTTCAGACAAAAGTTACAAATATAACCTTCTAATCAAAATGTTTTTACAATGATTTGAATCATCACTCGAAGAGGAGATTCTTCGGGCACTGCGCCTCTATCAGGCGGGCACCCTCCGTGACCTGAGCCAAGTAGTGCCCGGTCAGATACTGGCCCCCCACCGGATCCTGAGATGCTACCATAGTGGCATCCATATCCGTCCAATACGCTTTAACGCGAGCAAGGGCCATCCGCGCACCCTCTATGCATGCTGACCTCCTCATGGCATCGATCCGAGGCACGGCCCCAAGGAACTGTTGCACCAAACCAAAATAACTGTCCGGCTTAGGCCCCTTTGGCCAAAGATGGTCTATTACAGACCGCATTGCAAGACCGGATAGCCTGTGAAGCTCCGCTACAGCAGCCATCCTATCACTTAACTGCAGCGGGCGAGTGGGAGCATTGAACTACGACCAGAAAAGCTTCTCCACCTCCTTCTCACCCTGATATTTGAAGAACTTCACAGCATCAGCCGTACTCTTCGCCAGGTCCGCGTACGCGTTTGGCGAGCTCTAGCGTCCATCCAGGGGAGCATACTTCGGATCGAAGAACTTCGTCCGCAGCAAATAAGAGCCTCCAGCCGCGATCTTACTGGCCTGTTGAAGCTCCTCCCGCACACTTCTGAGCTTGGTCCGTATTTCCTTGGCAGCATTAAGTGCCTTGCTCAGGTCAGCCGATTTATCCCCATGCTCATTTTTCAGGAGCTCATACCGGTCAACGGCATTTTTTAACTCGATAGCCATTTCGGCTACCTTTTCCTCGCTTCGTCGATGAGCAGCATGTTCGGCTCTCAATTCCTCGGCCGCCTTTAGGGCAGCCGCATGGCTCACCCGAGCCTATTCCTTGGCTAGAGCAAGTTCTGCCCTTAGGGCCTCGACAGCAGCAGCACCATCTGCAGTCCGAACATATTACATTACTATATGCTACCTTAAATATTTTCCTATGCAGGAAAGACAGGACACATACCTTGCGATTTATCCAGCCGCTCATTAATCAGTGTGATATCGGCATCAACCGAACCAATTTGCCTCGTCAGTTCGACCACTTCAATGGACGGGCCGGCGGCCGGACCCACAGGTACCTACACATATTTACAACATAAATCTTTGGTTTATGATCCCCCGTTTGCCACCTAAGGCGGGCAACCAGAGTCTCAGGGGCTAATGTCTATATGGAGCACACCTAGCGTGTGCCTCACAATTAAAGAAATGGTGGATTCTCCATTACATACCTCAAAGCCACTGAGCAGGCTTGTGAATGCTTCATTCAAACCGCTCGTAGCGGATGAAATCTTCTTAAGCACCGCACTCATTAATGAGCGGTGCTCCTCCGAGAGCGCAGCTCGCTCCAGCAAGCCCGCTAGTACGTCCGGTCGGACATCGAACTGCGCCGGACTCCTCCCATCGCCCCCTGTTATAGCCAAGTGCTCCGGGCGCAGGGCGGCTGACGAATTGATTGCCGGATTAGGCAGACCCGGACTCCTCCGTGATGACACCTCGGTGTCGCCCGCTTCATGAGTCGGAGAAGGGCGTGGGGTCTCGCTCTCCATCATCTCCGTAGGAAGGTCCCCCGAAGACAAACCCTGTTGAGAGGAGCTGCTGGCCGGACTGCAAAAATTTGAATCCTAGTTACTGACCGAGGAAGAAATGCAGTGCCTTCGGATTGTAGATTGACTTACAGCTCGGTGGAGGGCTGGCCCATTGGAGGGCATGGTGCGGTGAGGGTGCCTGTCGGGGCAAGGCCCCCTGGCGATGCCTTTTTCCCCAATTTGGGCATCTCTACCTCCAAATCTTCGAAGGCGGCCCTCTTCTTCCCGCGCGGGGAGGAGGCCTCAACCTCTCCTCCCCGACTATCCTCCTTGCGGGAGGTAGCAACTCCCCCGGTTCAGATGCGTAGCGTGTGGGGTTCGGATTTTTCATCCCTCCCCTCGCCTTTCCCCGAGGGCATCCTGCTGAGTACTCGGTCAAGCATCTTGGCCATGGTAGGAGCGGGCGAGCCTTCGGGAAGTAGCGTCGGACACATGATTCTCTCCGCCTTGCTGAGCCATTCCTGGACGCGGATGATTTTCAGAATAAACAATCATGATAAATACAAAACGGGGTGTCTGGTATCAAGGCTACTTACTCGAGTGTCTAGACGATTGCAGCTTAGGCCCGCATCTTCGGTGGTGTCCAGACACATCACTTTCCGTCTGAAGAATAATTTGCACATCTCTTCGAGCTTCAGGCCGAAGAAGTGCTTGACGGTCCGCGGACCCTCCGGATTGAACTCCCACATCCAGAGAGGCCGGCGTTGGCACGGCAACATCCGCCGGATCAACATCACTTGCATTATGCTGACGAGATTAACGTCCCTTGCAAGAAGCTCCCGGATGCGATTCTACAGTACTGGTATATCACCAGCGGGTCCCCAATTCTTCCCTACGTCTGTCCAAGACGCCGACTGTGACGGAGGGCCCGAGCGAAACTCAGGGGCGGCAGCCCACTTTGTGCCTCTGGGAGCCGTGACATAAAACCACCTCCGTTGCCATACATCGGATACTTCTGGAAAGGCACCCTCCAGCCATGGGGCGTCAGCGTTTTTGCTTATTACGGCACCTCCGCACTCCACATGTCGCCCCCCGATCATCTTCGACTTCACATTAAAGGTCTTGAGCCATAAGCCGAAGTGCGGGGTGATGTGGAGAAAAGCCCCACACACGATAATGAATGACGAGATATGGAGGATGGCGTCCGGAGCCAGGTCATGAAAATCCAACCCATAATACAACATGAGCCCCCTCACGAAAGGATCGAGGGTGAAACCCAAACCGCGGAGGAAGTGTGGGATGAAAACAACACACTCATTGGGCTCCGGCGTGGGGATGACTTGCCCTGGAGCAGGAAGCCTGTGCTGGATATCCGCGGTTAGGTATCCGACCTCTCTAAGCTTTACAATGTCCTTCTCCTCAATCAAGAAGGCAACCCACCGGCCTTGAGGATCAGATCCGGACATATTGGAGGATTCCGGAGGGGTGGAGCTTAGGTTTTGGGTGTTAGAACTCGAGGTGCGAGAAGGCGCGATGAAGGTGAAAAAAGAGGCGTAGGTCTCGACCCCTTTATAAAGAGGGTGAATATCAAGAGTCCCCGGTGTGACCGTTTGAGGCTTATCCAAAAACACACGGGGTAACACCAACAGCCGTCGTGGGGTCACGCACGCTCATATTGATGGAAAATCCCGTAATAAAAGGGACACGATCTCTGCCTCGACGGGACGTGCCAATAAAACCGCCTCGTAACACGAGTCATTGTGGGGTAGGAAACGTCGGTTCACGTTGGACCGAGCCATGATGCAAGGGCACGACGCACGAAGATTGCCAGCAAATCAGATTTGTACCATACGAAGATCATCTTGCAGATCCGGACACGGTCTACGTGTTCGATAACCACTTTGGAGTGTTCGAAGGAGGAACCCGCCTTGCAATGCCGAAGACAATACTGCGTGTCAGACTCATCGTCATTGTAGCCTGGTTCAGGGGCTACTGAGGGAGTCCTGGATAAGGGGGTATCCAGACAGCCGGACTGTGTACAACATCCGGACTATTGAAGCGTGAAGATACAAGACTCAAGACTTCGGCCTGCGTCCGGATGGGACTTTCCTTGGCATGGAAGGCAAGCTTGGCGATCCGGATATTGTATTTCCTTCCTTGTAACCGACTCCATGTAAACCCTAGCCCTCTCCATGTCACGACCGGTTTTCCGGGTATTAATTTCCAGAAAATGGTCGTTGTGCTCACCAGCCCCAGGATTACTGTTAGCTGATGAGGCACCAAATTGGTACATAAATTCCAAGAAAAATACAAAGTATGTAGTACAAGACCATTCTAGCCTATGAGTACAACAAGTGATTTCTAGAGGTTGATGGCGGAAGCGGTTTGTGGATCATCGGTGTCTATGGGACTCCATTTCGCAACAGGAACAGCTGACCAGGTTAACTCCTATCTTTGCGAGGCTGCTATCACCGTTGCTTAGTTTCCGGGGCTGTCATCACGTCGCTCCTCTCCGTGCGAGAAATATGGCCAAGACAATAGCCAGGGACAAGCCAGTGAGTACTTTGAATGTACTCGCAAACATTATGAACACTGGGATAATATAAATGATAATCATGCACTGAAATATTCTATGATCACGTCGTCAGTCATAAAATAAAATCTCTGATGCATGCATGCAGGTTATTTATATGCAACACGAATAAGCAATAATGGAGTGGAAATAAAATGCCGCAGTCGGGCGTCTGTGCGACACCACATAAAGGGCTTATAAAGTAAATAAATAACAAGCAATGCCACAGTCGGGCGTCTCAGCGACACCACATAAAGGAATTATAAAGTAAATAAATAACAAACAATGCCACAGTCAGGCGTCTCAGCGACACCACATAAAGGGCTTATAAAGTAAATAAGTAACAAGCAATGCCACAGTCGGGCGTCTCGGCGACACCACATAAAGGGCTTATAAAATAAATAATCACAATGAATATCCAGGAGGTAGAACCGTCCCAGGGATACTCAATAATTCAAATAAAATAATGGGTTAGTCCATAATAAACATAACATATTTATCACAAGTCATCAGTCATGATCCACGTTCTGGTTTAGTAGTTTCTCCTCCGAAGACCGACACTAAGACCGACACTTGACCCAACCCAGGCTGTAGCCCTTAACCATGGACGCGCCTATTCGAATAGGTTTAATCTCTGCAGAGGGTGTACTCTTTACCAACGAGTAACGGATTCCTTTAGTCCATCGGGACTAATTCCGTCTACGATCTTTTATTGAAAACACACCTGACTTGCACACACCAGCTTAACTCACCGGTGCCTGGAATCACCCACGACACCTGTCAAGCAAAACTCTAAGTGGGGAGGCTACAACCTCGCGTAGCATGGGATCAAACTTATACCGCGCACTCTAAGGGGTGCCCCCCTCTTGGTCCCAACCGGAAACACCCATGCCCCCGGACCAGGTGGCCTGCCTACCGGCTACAACCGGTATCTTCCACCATGGCCTCTCTGTATGGTGTGTGCTTGAAAGGGGTTGACGACTTACTGAACCGTACCCTACCTGTTGTAGGGACAAGTGGTAGTACGAAACAAGTATGGGGGTTACTGGAACAAGACTCGATCTATGGTCGACTCTGGAGGTTTATGAATTCCCTGCATGATATGTGTAACCAATATATATTTCAACCAACAGAATCACCGCTCATTATACCTTACTATGCCATACCGGACATAACCGTCCCGATGGAGACCGGCGACAAGCTCACGCCTACCCAAGGCAGAGGCTTTCCCGGGTTCCTTTCCGGCATGCATGCAAGGCACATGAGTATGATTACTGAGGGAGTCCTGGACTAGGGGGTGTCCGGACAGCCGGACTACCATCATCCGCCGGACTCCAAGACTACGAAGATACAAGATTGAAGACTCCGTCCCGTGTCCGGATGGGACTTTCCTTGGCGTGGAAGGCAAGCTTGGCAATACGGATATGTAGATCTCCTACCATTGTAACCGACTCTGTGTAACCCTAGCCTCCTCCGGTGTCTATATAAACCGGAGGGCTTTAGTCCGTAGGACACAACATACATTACAACAATCATACCATAGGCTAGCTTTAGGGTTTAGCCTCCTTGATCTCGTGGTAGATCCACTTGTACTACCCATATCATCAATATTAATCAAGCAGGACGTAGGATTTTACCTCCATCAAGAGGGCCCGAACCTGGGTAAAACATCGTGTCCCTTGTCTCCTGTTACCATCCGCCTAGACGCACAGTTTGGGACCCCCTACCCGAGATCCACCGGTTTTGACACCGACATTGGTGCTTTCATTGAGAGTTCCTCTGTGTCGTCACCGATAGGCTTGATGGCATCTTCAACCAACAACGCTGTCCAGGGTGAGGCTTTTCTCCCCGGACAGATCTTCGTATTCAGCGGCTTCGCACTGCGGGCTAATTCGCTTGGCCATCTGGAGCAGATCGAAAGCTACGCCCCTGGCCGTCAGGTCAGATTCGGAAGTCTAAACTTCACGGCCGACGTCCGCGGAGACTTGATCTTCGACGGGCTCGAGCCACAGCCAAGCGCGCCGCACTGTTACGATGGGCATGAACTAGCTCTGCCACCGAACAGTGCCTTGGTGGCCGCACTTGAATCCGCTTCGGCCCTTAGTCCGGAGCCGATCGCCCAGATCGAGGATCGGTGGATGGACGCCACCTCAGGGGCTTCAACTTCCACGGCGATGGAGCCGAACACTAACCTTGTCCCTCGCGAAACTCGTGATTCCGAGGTGCCGGACTCCTTGCCGGACTCCGGACCTCCCCCGCCCCTACCAATCGAATCTGATTGGGCGCCGGTTATGGAATTCACCGCCACGGACATCTTCCAACACTCGCCCTTTGGCGACATCCTAAATTCGCTAAAGCATCTCTCGCTATCAGGAGAGTCCTGGCCGCACTATGGCCAGGATGGTTGGGATACGGACGACGAAGAAATTCAGAGCCCACCCACCACCCACTTTGTAGCCACTGTCGACGATCTAACCGACATGCTAGACTACGACTCCGAAGACATCGACGCTATGGACGACGACGCCGGAGACGAACAGGAACCAGCGCCTACAGGGCACTGGAAGACAACCTCGTCATACGACATATACATGGTGGACACCCCAAAAGACGGGGACGGCGAAGAAGCAGCGGAGGCAGATTCTTTAAAGAAGCAGCCCAAGCGCCGCCGTCAGCGGCGCCGCTCTAAATCCCGCCACAGCAAGAATGGAGATTCCGGCACAGGAGACAATAATACCCCAGAGAGTGCCGAAGAAAATCCCCTCCAGCAAGACTCAGCGCAGGAGGATGCAGAAGAAAGCCCTCACGAGAGGGCGGCAGACGAAGAGGTCGAGGATTATAACTATATGCCTCCCTTCGAAGACGAGGCAAGCCTCAACAACGACGAATTCGTCGTGCCCGAGGATCCCGTCGAACAAGAGCGTTTTAAATGCAGGCTTATCGCCACGGCAAATAGCCTAAAGAAAAAGCAGCAGCAGCTTCAAGCTGATCAGGACCTGCTAGCCGATCGATGGACCGAGGTCCTCGCGGCCGAAGAGTATAAACTCGAACGCCCCTCCAAAAGCTACCCAAGACGCAAGTTGCTCCCCCGGCTAGAGGAGGAAGCATACATACCTTCATCACCAGCGCATGATACGGCTGACCGACCACCCCGCGGTCGTGACAGAGAGGCATCCAGGCCCTCAACCAAGACCGTACCCCGGCATCGCTCCAAAAGTATGAAGCCAAGAGGGAACGCGCCGGACTTGCGAGATGTATTGGAGGACAAAGCAAGGCAATCCAGATCCATCTACGGATCACGAGGGCGCCCCACGACCCGCGACGAATACCGTCGTGCCGGATACAATAACCCCGGCCGGGCCGAACACAGCAGACAACGCTCTCTCGAGCTGCGTCGTGATATTGCTCAATACAGAGGCGCCGCACACCCGCTATGCTTCACTGACGAAGTAATGGATCATCAAATCCCTGAAGGGTTTAAACCCGTAAACATCGAATCCTACGATGGCACAACAGACCCCGCGGTTTGGATCGAAGATTATCTTCTCCACATCCATATGGCCCGCGGCGACGATCTCCATGCCATCAAGTATCTCCCACTCAAGCTTAAAGGACCAGCTCGGCATTGGCTCAACAGCTTGCCCGCAGAGTCAATTGGGTGTTGGGAAGACCTGGAAGCCGCATTCCTCGACAACTTCCAGGGCACATATGTGCGGCCACCAGACGCCGATGACCTAAGCCACATCATTCAGCAGCCAGACGAATCGGCTAGACAATTATGGACACGGTTCTTGACAAAGAAAAACCAAATCGTCGACTGTCTGGATGCAGAGGCCCTTGCAGCCTTCAAACATAACATCCGCGACGAGTGGCTAGCCCGGCACCTGGGACAGGAAAAGCCGAAATCCATGGCAGCCCTCACATCATTAATGACCCGCTTTTGCGCGGGAGAGGATAGCTGGCTAGCTCGCAGCAACAATCTCCGTAAAAATTCTGGCAGTCCGGATACTAAGGACAACAATGGCAGGTCACGTCGAAACAAAAATAAGCACCGCATTAACGGCGACGACAAGGAGGATACGGCAGTCAACGCCGGATTCCGAGGCTCTAAACCCGGTCAACGGAAGAAGCCATTCAAAAGAACCACTCTGGGTCCGTCCAATTTGGACCGAATACTCGACAGCTTATGCCAGATACATGGCACCCCTGAAAAGCCAGCTAATCACACCAACAGAGATTGCTGGGTGTTCAAGCAGGCAGGCAAGTTAATTGCCGAAAACAATGACAAGGGGCTAAACAGTGACGACGAGGAAGAGACCCGACCGCCGAACAATAGAGGACAGAAAGGTTTCCCCCCACAAGTGCGGACGGTGAACATGATTTACGCAACCCATATACCCAAGAGGGAGCGGAAGCGTGCACTAAGGGACGTCTATGCGATGGAGCCAGTCGCCCCGAAGTTCAACCCATGGTCCTCTTGTCCGATCACTTTCGATCGAAGAGACCACCCGACCAGCATACACCATGGCAGATTCGCCGCATTGGTCTTAGACCCAATCATCGATGGATTTCACCTCACGAGAGTCCTGATGGACGGCAGTAGCAGCCTGAACCTGCTTTATCAGGATACAATGCGCAAGATGGGCATAGACCCTTCAAGGATTAAACCTACAAAGACAACCTTTAAAGGTGTCATACCAGGTGTGGAAGCCAATTGTACAGGCTCAGTCACACTAGAAGTGATCTTCGGATCCCCGGATAATTTCCGGAGCGAGGAGTTAATCTTCGACATAGTCCCATTTCGCAGTGGCTATCATACTCTGCTCGGACGAACCACATTTGCAAAGTTCAACGCGGTGCCGCATTATGCATACCTCAAGCTCAAGATGCCAGGCCCTCGTGGAGTCATCACGGTCAACGGAAATACGGAACGCTCCCTCCGAACGGAGGAACATACAGCGGCCCTCGCGGCAGAAGTACAGAGCAGCCTTCTAAGGCAATTTTCGAGTCCGGCTGTTAAACGGCCGGATACAGCAAAACGCGCCCGAAGCAATACCAACGAAGACTACCTGGCACGATCAGAGCACGCGTAGCAATGCGGCCCTAACCCCTGCCCTCGCATGATTGCAAGAACAACCCTCCGCGTACATCATTACGCTTTGGAGATACCATGGGCGCAGGGGAAGGGGCACGATCACAATGGACCCAGAGTGCGGCTCGACCACACCAGGGGCTCGCAAGTGTGCCCCCTTTTTTTATTATTATTATTATTATTTTCCTTCTTTGTGTACACATGACTCTGTTAACCAGAGGCCCTGTCCGGCGGTGAACTTGCCGAACTCATGATGCAACAGCCAGGGAAGAAAGAAGGCTGCGACGAACACTCAGGTGGTCTCAATTACGAGCATTAAATTCGATTATATACACCAAGTCCGCAGCTCACCCCTGGAGGGGGGACATGTTTAATTAGTCCAAATCCCTTGCTTACCGCACTATTTGTATCAGTCCGCACTCATAGCAGACTTTCTTTAATAAATAATGCAGCACTTTTCGACGGCAATTGCATTACTTTATATATATATATATATATGTTCATTACATGACATCTTGCACCCGTACATTTTGATACGGCCCAATACACCAGGGGCTTATGTTCCCCACATTATGGTGTGATAAGTCCGAACACTTTCATAAGTGCAGCACCCCGAACTTATAGCATTATATGAATCGGCTCTGAATCATGTCTTGGGTCAATAGTTGGGTTTCCCGGCTCCCACGTTTTGGTGCCTTACGTTCCGTTCTGTCGGCTAAGGTGGCACTGGGAGAACCACTGCGATTGCGCCCCGGTTGAGCCGGGCGAGCGCCTCAGTGGAGAAAGCTAAAACTAACCGGCATGATAAGGCGAGAGACTGGTCGCTGTTCGAGAGGTCTTTTCGGGTCCTTAAAGACTCATGCCGCTTCGAGCGAAGTTCCGGATAATGTCCGACGAAGGCGTGGATAGCGCCCCGGATTCGGTCTTCCGAATACCAGGGGCTTCGCTGAAATTTAAAATTATAGAATTCTATGGCTAAGTGAGAGTGTTCAAGCATTATAAGTCCGGTTGCCTTGTTCGTTGTGTTGAGCGCCTCCCTAGATGGACCCAAAAATGGGAACAAGAGTGCTCAAGTTTATCCCGAACACCCCAGCACTCGCGGCTCGGGGCTGAAGCCAACGACTTGCCATCTCTCAGATTTTATAAAACGGCCGCACAGAAGGTAATATTTTAAATTAAACAAGCGTTGCTCATGGCGCATATGAACGAAGTTTTCAGCGCACAGGATAATACATAGCGAGTTTACTCAAAAATTACATCTCTGGGGCACTCATCCGCAATATCGTGGGCTCCCTTCAGGACAGTTTTATAATACATCTCGGGCGTACGATACTCCTTGCCCGGTGGCGGCGGGTCAGTGAGAAGCTTCTCCGCATCCAGCCTGCCCCAGTGCACCTTTGTGCGGGCAAGGGCCCGACGAGCACCTTCAATACAGGCGGAGCGCTTGATGACCTCCACCCAGGGGCACGCATCCACCAGCCGCTGCACGAGGCTGAAGTAGCTCCCCGGCATGGCCTGTCCAGGCCACAGCGGACTATAAGGCCCTTCATGGCCTCCTCAGCTACCTTGTGGAGTTCGACCAGCTGCTTCAGCTGGTCGCTTGGGGGCACCGGATGGCCGGCCTCAGCGTACTGAGACCAGAAGACCTTCTCCGTCGAGCTCCCCTCCTCGCCACGATAGAATGCGGCGGCATCGGACACACTACACGGCAGATCTGCAAACGCCCCTGGAGAGCTCCGAATGCGGGTAAGTGTAAGGTAGTTTACATTAACATGCTTGCTTTGCATGAAAAATGCCTTACCCGCCGCTATCTTCTTTACATCTTCAACCTCCTGAAGGGCCTTACGGGCCTCGGCCTTGGAGGACTTGGCACTTTCGAGAGCCGAGGCAAGCTCGGACTCTCGAGTCTTGGAGTCACGCTCCAAGCTCTCATGCTTCTCCATGAGAGCCCGGAGCTCCTGCCGTACTTCCGCCACCTGTGCCTCCTGCTTTTCTCGCTCTGCCCGTTCCGCGGCCGCACTGCATTTGGCCGCAGACACAGCTTCCTTCAGGGCTGCCACCTCGTTCGTGGCCCCTGCAATAACCCATATTATCCTTGTTAATTTTATTGCAACCAAAATCCTTTTCTGTAAGGTAACTATTCAAAGTGGTGTTACTCACCTTCTTTGTCCTCGAGCTGCTTCTTGGCATGGCCGAGCTCTTGCTCGGACCGCTCGAGATCCTGCTTCAACGCACCGACCTCCGCAGTCAGTGCGGCAGAGGTCAGCAGCGCAGCCTGCAAACCCATATTGACATATTTTAAGCAACCCTGCGTATATCTTCTTAGATCCTCAGTCCAACTTTTCTTTCCGAACACCGAACTGAGCATCAGGGGCTACTGTCTATGCGGTATTACATCACATAATTATAACTTCTTACCTCAAAGCCTGTTAGAAGGCTGCTGTAGGCTTCGGTCAGCCCGCTCTTGGCGAGCTGAACCTTCTGAATCACCGCACTCATGATAGTGCGGTGTTCTTCCTCGATGGAAGCGCCTTTAAGCGCCTCCAACAAGTTGTCCGGCGCCTCCGGTTGGACGGAGGCCGCCGGTGTCACGGTCTTGCCCTTCTTTCGAAGGGGCCGCCCGCCGGACTCTGGAACCACTGCAGGTTCCGATGTAGAGTCCGGCGCGAAGTCCGGGAGGCTGCCTGGCGGCGCCTCCGGAGCCTCCTCCTGATGGGTCCCTCTCTGGGATCCCACCTCGGCGTCCTCATCAGCGCGGGGGGTAGAGGCAGTCGGAAGTGAATCCACATCTGACAGGGCCAACGACCCGCTCGATGAAGCGGGGAGATCATCATCGGCCGGACTGTGGATAGTATGCGGCATTAGTAGGACACTAGGTGACGCGAAAGAAATTGCATATCAGGATTCGGATACTTACGATCTCGCCGGAGGCCTGGCCCTTGAAGGCCACTCCTCCTCGCCAACGATGGTGTTGGCGAAACTGTCCGGGGGGATAGTTCTCCCCCTCTTGGACCCTTTGGCCTCCCCTGTTGGGGAGGCCTTCCTCTTCCTCTCTCCCTCCTCCGGGAGAGAGTCTTCTTCCTCCTCCTCGTCTTCGGGAGAGGAGTCCGCCTCGTCGTCGGACGCTTGATTGCGGGAACTCTTTCGAGTCCCCGTGGCCACCTTCTTGGCCTTCTTCTCCGGCACCACGTGCGGTGCCGGAACCAGCAGCCCTGCTAGACGGGCGTTCACTGGGTCTTCTGGCATGGGAGCCGGACAGATGAGCTGCACGGCCTTCTCCATCCATTCCTGTCAAAGGAAAAGAGAGATTGAGACCTTCTTAGAATCAATCTACTTATCACAAGTGTCCTGTAAAGGGGTTGAATCACTTACCTCGTCAGCTGGATGCTGCGAGCGAAATCCGCGATCTTCCGTCGCGGATGCGGGGGCTTCGGCACCCTTAAACAGCACCCTCTAGGCGCCTTCATATGTCGTGTCGAAGAGCCCGCTTAGCGCCTGGTGCTGTTCCGGATTGAACTCCCACAGATTGAATGCCCGTTCTTGGCATGGGAGAATCCGGCGGATGAGCATGACTTGGACCACGTCGACGAGCCTGAGCTTATTGCTCACCAGCTTCTGGATGCAGGCTCGGAGTCCCGTCAGCTCCTTCGGATTGCCCCACAGCAAGCCCTTCTCTTTCCAGGAGGTGAGATGCGTGGGGATGCCAGATCTGGACTCGGGGGCCGCCGCCCACGTGGGTTCGCGCGGCTCGGTGATGTAGAACCACCCCGATTGCCACCCCTTAACGGAGTCCACGAAGGCCCCTTCGAGCCAAAGGACGTTGGGCAACTTGCCCAACATGGCGCCTCCGCATTCCGCTTGCGTGCCCTTCACAACCTTCGGCTTGACGTTGAAGGTCTTGAGCCACAGGCCGAAGTGGGGCCGGATGCAGAGGAAGGCCTCGCACACGACGATAAACGCCGAGATATTGAGGATGAAGTTCGGCGCCAGATCGTGGAAATCCAGGCCGTAATAGAACATGATCCCCCGGACGAAAGGGTGCAGTGGAAAGCCCAGTCCGTGGAGGAAGTGGGGAAGGAAAACAACCCTCTCATGGGGCCCGGGGGTAGGGATGAGCTGCCCCTCGTCGGGCAGCCGATGCGCGATATCGCCGGAAAGGTATCCGGCGCTGCGCAGCTTGGTGATGTCCTCCTCCTTGACGGTGGAGGCCAACCATTTGCCTCCCGCTCCGGACATGATCGGAGAAGGTCGAGGCGAGATGCGCGAGCTTGGGCGTTGGAGCTTGAGTGATATGGGCACGACAGAGGAGGTGAATCCCAATTTCAGGACTCCACCAAGCTAGGCGTGTCGTTGTTATTTTTAATAATTAGATTTTTAATAACTGTGAGTTTTGGCTTGGTTTTGGGCCTGTCCAACCAAGTCAGGTCAAGGCCCATTAGGCTGGGCGCCTCACCCCTCCATATAAGGAGCTGGGGCGCATTAGGTTTAGTGGGTTCAGAATTTTAGTCTAAAACTATCAAGTTGTGTTTCCTCGGTGAAGCATCCCTTCGGGGACGGTGATGCCGTTTATCTAATAAAGATTGCTGCGGAGGTTCTTGTGTTCATCAAGGATTATCGTGCTTTGGTTTGAGGCGTGGTGATCTTCATCATGTTACTTGTTGGATTTGTTTCCTCATCTTCAGGTTACGTGGATTACTCCCGTGATTAGAAGTTTTTCTATTTTATTGTCTTGCGGTGAAAGATCGGGCAAAAAAAACTATAGGATCATCACGTTGATCCTTATTATGTGGTATCAGATTACTGGGTTTCTCACCGCGAGTTCATCCTGTTGAGATTGCACTGCCGCCAGTCTGTTCTGCGGAGAGTTCTCGTGGATCACAGTGCAATTTGTTGTTCGGCGAGGAGATTAGTGGCGGCAAATTCGCGAGGGCCGAGCACGCTTGGATCTGTGTCTCGGTGGAGAGTTCGTCTTCCAGTCAGATCAAACTGAGGGCGTCGGTGCTATCAGTTTTCCTTGCGATCTCGGCGAGGTTTGGTCACTCGGATAGGAAGGATGCGCTGTTTTCGATTGACTCCGGATTTTCAGGAAGGAGAGCGATTTGGTTGGTACATGATGGAGTACTAGTTTGTTTTGGAGTTTTGTGATCAGCTTGCCGGATTTTTAAATTAGTTAAATCCTAATTAGTTAAGGCAGGAGAGAGAAGATTCTCTTGTTTCAGTCCGTTTGGAAACCAACTCTCGGTAGAGTCGAGCTCGTAGTAAGAAAAACTGCGATTTTATTATCTGTTCGCAGGATCGGGAAGATGGCTTCCACATGGTTTTCTCGGCTGGATGAGAATTCTAAGGAACGTGCTCGGGCTGAGATAGCTGATATACAAAAGATCATTAAAGAGATGCGGGCGGAATTAAAAAAGCCCACTACAGTTTTTCCCGCGTATACTGTGCAGCATTCCGCGAAGGTAATTTCCAAGGACACATCCATGGTGAAGATAGATGATGTTAATGACGACAATGAGGCAAAGACAACACGTACTGGTTCTAAGGAGGACAAGGCTGATGTTGACACGATTTTGGTGGATGATGTTGTACCATTGAGTGGGCTGAATATGCAACTCAAGAGGGTACATGATGAAGCTTGCAAAATAGTTGAAAAGGGTCAGCGGTGGAGTTTATTTCAGACTCAGTGTATGATTAAAGGCAAAGCATGCAAGTTGATGATTGATGGTGGTAGCTGTACTAATGGCACAAGCAAGGCAATGGTGGCATCATTGGGGTTGTCCACATGGCGTATTCCTGAACCTAAGCATCTTGAGTGGTTGAATAGTTGCGGTATGCTGAAGGTTACTCATAAAGTGCATGTGCCATTTACAGTTGGTGACTATGTTGATGTGGTAGAATGTGATGTGTTGCCATTGGAGGTGTGTGGGCTGTTACTTGGACGTCCATGGCAGTATGATCGCAATGTTACACATGCTGGGAGAGAAAATACATATTCTTTTATGCATGATGGCAAACAACAGACTTTGAAGCCTATGAAGGATGATCAAATAAAGTCTAATGTGGAGCTGGTGGTATATAAGGAGAGGTTGCACAAGGCTAAGCCGCCAAGTTTAGCTAAGCTGCAGCATGAGGAGCATGATGCACAGAGCGAGATTGTTGATATTGCTTCAGCTATACCTGTAGATGACAAGCCTATTGTTCTTGTTAGTGACAAGTCAGTTGAAGTACAGCCTCTTTCTGATGAGAGGAAGGATGTTGCAGCATGTGATACAATTCCAGTTTGTGTTGACACAGGTGTTCAGACTGATGATATTTGTGCTGATCATGTCCTAGTGCATGAGGTGCTTCGGAGCGACAAGCGCAGTTTTGTTAGCACACCTGCGAGGTGTTTTGTTGGAGCAGCAGTGCGGATGCACAAAGGCAAGGATGGACATGTTCGTCAGTTGTGTGGCCCAGGCGTTACTCATCTTTTGCAGGGTAGTGAAAAGCAGGTTCATGTTCAGAAACAAAGGGCTCCAGCAAAGGTGGACAAGAAGAAGGTGGTGGCTCCTATGCCCAGGCGTGTGTGGAGAAGAAAGGCACCCACAGCTGAACCAAGTCGAGCAGACCAAGAGGGAGGATGTGGAGTGGTAGGCAGGCGAGACTTGAAGATGACGAAGACGCGTGATGCTTTTGTTGATATCACGCCACTCTTTCCAGCAGACCCTCACGCGTTGAGGACAACACTTTTTGAAGGGGGGGAGGATGATATGGGCATGATAGAGGAGGTGAAGCCCAATTTCAGGACTCCACCAAGCTAGGCGTGTCGTTGTTATTTTTAATAATTAGATTTTTAATAACTGTGAGTTTTGGCCTGGTTTTGGGCCTGTCCAACCAAGTCAGGTCAAGGCCCATTAGGCTGGGCGCCTCACCCCTCCATATAAGGAGCTGGGGCGCATTAGGTTTAGGAGGTTCAGAATTTTAGTCTAAAACTATCAAGTTGTGTTTCCTCAGTGAAGCATCCCTCCGGGGACGGTGATGCCGTTTATCTAATAAAGATTGCTGCGGAGGTTCTTGTGTTCATCAAGGATTATCGTGCTTTGGTTTGAGGCGTGGTGATCTTCATCACGTTACTTGCTGGATTTGTTTCCTCATCTTCAGGTTACGTGGATTACTCCCGTGATTAGAAGTTTTTCTATTTTATTGTCTTGTGGTGAAAGGTCGGGCAAAAAAACTATAGGATCATCACGTTGATCCTTATTATTGAGTGCGCGGAGATGGATAAGCAAAGGAGGAAGAAGGCATAGGTGAGAAGGTAAATCCTTATCCCTTATATATAGGCGAACGAAGACTATGCGTCCCCCACCGGCCTGGTAAAACTCGCTTATCTCCCAAGCGCCACCATCAATGGCGCGGTTGGGTTACCCACGTCCGTATTGATGGGAATCCCGGAATAAGGGGAACACGATCTCTGCTTCGACAAGACGTGCCAAGGAAACCGCTTCGCTAAACGTGCTGAGGTGGTATAATAAAAAACGATTCAAGTAAAAGCCTCGTAGCAGTGTGATGTCATGCCGCATAATACGTCAGCAGATTGGACTTGTGTACATTTTATTCTCTCTACGGTGGAATGTGGAATTTATTTTGCAGAGCCGGACACTATCCTGGTGTTCATGATCTTCTCTGGATTATTCAAGGGAGGAACCCACCTTGCAATGCCGAACATTATGCGGGCCGGACTTATCGTCATTGAAGCCTGGTTCAGGGGCTACTGAGGGAGTCCTGGACTAGGGGGTGTCCGGACAGCCAGACTATCATCGTCTGCCGGACTCCAAGACTACGAAGATACAAGATTGAAGACTCCGTCCCGTGTCCGGATGGGACTTTCCTTGGCGTGGAAGGCAAGCTTGGCAATATGGATATGTAGATCTCCTACCATTGTAACCGACTCTGTGTAACCCTAGCCTCCTCCGGTGTCTATATAAACCGGGGGGCTTTAGTCCGTAGGACACAACATACATTACAACAATCATACCATAGGCTAGCTTTAGGGTTTAGCCTCCTTGATCTCGTGGTAGATCCACTCTTGTACTACCCATATCATCAATATTAATCAAGCAGGACGTAGGGTTTTACCTCCATCGAGAGGGCCCGAACCTGGGTAAAACATCGTGTCCCTTGTCTCCTGTTACCATCCGCCTAGACGCACAGTTCGGGACCCCCTTCCCGAGATCCGCCGGTTTTGACACCGACAATTACCATCACAAGTATATTCATTTCCAACAGCATGGAAATCACTAATATGCATCCATGCAAATGATCATATCACATGAAATAACAAGTCCTCCGAAATGAGGTGGTGTTACAAACGTGTCAACGAACACACCAAAAATATTATGCCGGGGTTCAGAATGCTTGCCTTCAAGGTGTGGAGAGTCAGGGTGCAATCCAAAACTTTGAAAGTTTTCTCCTCTCTCCAACCAATCCTATTTTTGGAAATATATAAATTGACACATAGTATGAAAACAGTACAAAAAAGTTGCTTGGAAAATTTTGAAATAAATATGAAAATAAACTAGACAATATTTGAGAAACAGCAGAAAAAGAATCAAGTCATTTGGATTTATATTTTAAAAGTTATAGGCAGTCAAAGTTTTGGTCAAATCTATTTTTAAAATAAAACAGAAAAAAAGAAAAACGTTTCGGGCAGAATACGTCTTCGAAGAAGGGGAGACGTACTCGCGGGTTTGCGCTTCCACTTAAACACGTGGAGGAGGGGCTTGGGTCTCTGACAGTGGGTCCAGGGGGCCCACTGGTCAGGTTTGACCAGTCCATCTTTTCCCCCTCTTCCTCTGCCCGAACGGCGGCGAGGCAACGGCGATCAACGCTGGCGAACGGCTGCTCCCCGCGGGCTCTAGAGGGTCGGGATGGATCCGCAAGACCGGGGCGGTCCTCCCGGTGGTCGTTGGGTCGGCGGGGACGGAGTGAGCTGCCGGCGACGAGCTTCGCAGCGGAGGAGGTTTCGGGAGCAGAGTGGGTTTGGGGCTACGGTGGTTCCCGATCAAAATCGAGCAGGGGGATGGGTTCACGGGAGGAAGAGAGAGCTTCTGGTGGAGAGAGTGGAGAGGGGGAGGCCCTGGTGGTGCCGGGGTGGTCGAGACAGTGGCGGCGGCTGTGTTTGCCGGAGAAGAAGAAGACGACCCCTCTGGTCTTTCTACTACCACGGGAGGGTCAGTGAGGGAGTGAGGGAAGTTGCTTGAGGGCTTGACGAGCTCGAGGCTTCCTTTTATAGCGCGACGAGGTCAGTTCTACGGCGGTGGGGATAAGATCGCCGGCAACCGACATTCTGTAGCAGCAGGGGACGTGGCGGGGCTGAGGATGGCGGCAGGAGCTAGCGGACGAGCGGGGCACTGCTCCAGGGCGAGCTGGCGAGCAGGGGTGGCTCGGGCGGCGCCGACACGGCCGAGGCCTGCATGCGGCCGTCAGCTAGCCGCCACGACCGTCCTGACGGTGGCGCTGTGGGGTGCCAGGGGTGGTCGGGGTGGCGTGGCGGTGCAGGAGAATACGTGGCGTGCTAGCTGCTGTTGGCCAAGGGACGGAATGGGTGCGGGGCGAGACGCAGTGGCTCGGGCGCACGTGTGTGCCAAACACACGCTCTGGGCGTGCCCAGACCACACCTAGGACGTGTTCGATGAAATGCCAGTGCATGCTAGAGGTCGCGGGTGAGGCTGGCAAGAAACAGGGCTAGGTTAGGGTTAGTCAGAAGGGAAATGGACATGGTGGTTAGGTCAGGTGGCCAAGTTCATAATGTAAACTTGAAATCATGCCAAATCTGGCTATGCACTCAGGGTGTTTGTCAAAATGCCAAGGGCATGTAGGCAATACTTGGGGTGGCCAAATTCTCCAGGCTAGTGTCTCTTTGTATGTATGAGAGGGTGGTGAAGTTAGTTTGTTAAAGGGAGAAACTTGTTAGTGCAAGTTTTGCAAATCCCTCAGTTTTTGACAGAAAGAAGAGGTCATGATTGCAAGCACTTAGAATCATCCAATGGGTCCACTCTCCTGGACTTAAGGGTTTGGCAAGGTGCACTACAAGCAGGAGAAAGCTCATGGATAAAGGAGCAAGTTAGGGGATGGTTGCAGTACAAATCACCAAGTTGCACCAGAATGAAGATGAGGATGGTTCACTCAAATATTTCAAGGAACATCATTGGGTTTTTGCATAAAGTTTAATCATAAGCTACTACCAGCATCCCATAATTTTGGTGGAGGCTAGAAAGAAGTATTTAAATGAGTTGCAGTGCAAAATTGCCCACTGGACCAGAGAAGAAAGTTGGGTGTAGAGCTCAAAATATTTCATGAATAAAAGATATTTTTGCATAAAAGTGATTTAAAAACATCACCTGACATCTCCAAATTTTGGTTGGAATTTTAAGTGAATTTATCAAATGGTTGTAGTTCAAATATGGTCATATAACCTTGGAAAACCATTTTTCAAGAAAATAAAGATCAAGCAAATTAATTATTTAACTAGTTCTACTAATAAAAGAAAAGTTTTTCTTGAGAGGTTAAACAAGTCCAATAACATATTT
Organism: Triticum aestivum; assembly: GCF_018294505.1. Lineage (NCBI taxonomy): Eukaryota > Viridiplantae > Streptophyta > Magnoliopsida > Poales > Poaceae > Triticum > Triticum aestivum. The sequence continues at coordinate 130,292,501 of NC_057798.1, forward strand.
GAAAAGTTTTCACTTTGGGGAAAACTCCATAATAGCAAGGGAGAAAAAGGTTCAAAAATAAAAAGGGAGCCCAGAAAATAAAAGTTTTAATTTCCTGGCAAAATTTTAATTAATAAAACAAGGTCAAAATTTTGGGGTGTCACACTCCGGTGTCTATATAAAACGGAGAGGTTGGTCCTTAGAAGGACGATCACAATTACAATCATACCATCATAGGCTAGCTCCTAGGGTTTAGCCTCTAAGATCTTGTGGTAGATCTACTCTTGTAGTACCCATATCATCAATATTAATCAAGCAGGAAGTAGGGTTTTACCTCCATCGAGAGGGCCCGAACCTGGGTAAACATCTGTGTCCCTTACTTCTTGTTACCATCAGCCTTGACGCACAGATCAGGACCCCCTACCCGAGATCTGCCGGTTTTGACACCGACAGTGCCCATAGATGATGTTCTTGGTAGTAGAGTCCAGTTGAATGAACTTCTTGACATCAGTAGGGGTGACGCCTTCACCTGTCATGGGAACACCGTTCTTGACGACATACCATAGATCGACATCAATGGCTTCAAGATGCATGCGCATCCTATTCTCCCAGTAGGGATATTCAGTGCCATCGAAGATGGGGCACGCAGCGGAGACTTTGATTATCCCTGCAGTCGACATAGCTAAACTCCAGGTGGTTAAACCGAATCACATAGAACAAGGAAGTACCTTGCTCTGATACCAATTGAAAGGGCTAGTTATCGACTAGAGGGGGGGTGAATAGGCGATTTTTATGAAAGTCTTCAAAACATGGGAGAGTCGAAGACAAACAATATAAACAACACTATTCGAATGCAGCGGAAGATAGACTACACTAGACAAGCCATAGTCAAGTATTCAATATAGTGAAAGCACGATGACTAGCAGCAGCTAAGTAGAAAAGATCAGGATGGAAGATAGTATGAAGTCAATCAGAACAGATAGTCACACAGTGAAGTCAAACAGATAATGCAAGCAGGCAATGACTTCACAAAGACAGACTGTAAGTAAGAGAGGTGAGAGATAGAACCAGTGACTTCAGAAGGACACGGATTTGTTCGACCAGTTCCAGTTGCTGTGACAACTATACGTCTGGTTAGGGAGGCTGAGATTCAACTCAAAAGACCGCGTCTTCACCTTATTCCCCTTGAGCTAAGGACACCTAGTCCCCGCCCAATCACTCTGGTAAGTCTTCAAGGTAGACTTCCGAACCTTCATAGACTTCATTCATTGTCAATCCACAATGAGTCTTGGATGCTCAGAATGCGACGTCTAACCGGCTGGAGGATTCACAGTCCTCAAGTGTAACAAGTCTTCAGATCACGCCGACAGAAAGACTTCAATGATGCCAAACACTCTTTGGGCTCTGGGTGTTTTGGGCTTTGTCCTCGCAAGGATTCTCTCTCGAAAGCTTCGGCGGTGGGTTGCTTTCAAATGACAAAAGCCGTGTACTAACTCTGAGCAGCCACCAAATTATGGTGTAGGGGGTAGGCTATTTATAGCCACTGGGCAACCTGACCGGATATGTCCGAAATGACCCTGGGTCACTAAGGAACTGACACGTGTCGCAACGGTTAGATTTCAAAGCAGCTTGACTTGGGCTACAAGTAAAGCCGACTTATCCATTACAGGATAAGATTCGCTCTCATTGTCTTCGCTCGAAGACATAGGATTTGGTTGAGCATCACTTCAGTCACTCTGACATTGTTCACTTGGACCCCACTTAACAGTGCGGTGGTTCCTATGACTCAACAAAAGAAGAAAAGGAAACAACGAAACAACTAAGTCTTCGCGCTCCATAGTCTTCATTCAATGTCTTCTCGTGTCATAGTCTTCAATGTGAATATCGTCATAGACCACCATTGTCTTCAATGTCTTCACACATTTTTAGGGGTCATCTCCGGTAGGTAAACCGAACCAAGGAGGGACTACTACCTGTGTTATCCTGCAATTCTCACAAACACATTAGTCCCTCAACCAGGTTTGTCGTCAATACTCCAAAACCAACTAGGGGTGGCACTAGATGCACTTACAATAGGATTCAAGTGGGCAGGCCACTACAAATCCTATTCCTATGTTTACAAGATCCTACGAATCAAAGAGGCTCAAAGTGTCCATCACAACCGACCGTATAGACCTCTACACTGCGAATGTCCCTGCTCATCTTCAGTACAAGGAACATACTGTACTACTAGCATACTCCCTTCGTTCCAAAATATAAGTCTTGGTAGAGATTTCCATAATAGATCACATACAGATGTATCCAGATACATTTTAGAGTGTAGATTCACTCATTTTGCTCCATATGTAGTCCATGGTGGAATCTATACAAAGACTTGTATTTAGGAACGGAGAGAGTACATATTAAAGAAGAACGGAAGAGGAACATGGTAAAGAAGAGCAAGCATATTTTGGATAATAAAATGTTGGTTGCGCAGTGCCCACACATGATGAATGAGAGCGCATTAAGAATGCAACTCCCAGCTGTCTCGACCATTTCAGGCGGTTGGATGAAGATCCTACGTCTCCTAACCCTTCTTCTTCCTCATCTCTGATTCTTCCCATACAGAACACCGCACGGGCCGCCGGCTGGACCACCGGCCCCCACCGCCTGTGTTTCTCCGCCACCCACACCCCCCACCCGCTCCCCAACCCCCACCTGTGTCGAGTTTTCTTTGTTCGGCGAGGCCCCAAAACCACCCGAGCCCCTTTGATCGCACCGGCGAACTCCGGCGAGCTCTGAAAAATCGACTGACCCAATTTTGAAATTTAGTCTATTGTGATTTAACTAGTGTGGAATGTAAAAAGGGAAAACCATAAGCATTGGGAGTATAGTGTTGAGCGTGCCATGGCAGATCTGAAGGTGCAAACCAGACAAAGGCAACTTCGCAACCAAGACAAGAAATTAGAGTAAAGCAGTGGCGATCTATTTTCTTGCTGTGATAAATAAGTTGAGTAGATACGAAAGAGTACCGCCTCGGGTGCGGCACCGTGTACGCATCTGCTGAGAATTTGACGGTGTTGTGGTAGCGATGGCTGTCGGCAGCGTGGAAGAAGATCTAGGAGGGTAGACGGTGGCGGCGGGGCGCGGTGGACGAGATGGTCGTAGGAGCGGCACCGGCAAGATGGACGACGGCGGGGATGAAGCGAGAGGACGGGATGCAAGGATCCCGGTCCGAAGGCGTGGATGAGAGAGGTCGATCTCTTGTAATGGACGACGACGTCGGGGTATCAGCTCCGGCATGGTGGAGGAGGACGGTGGTGGATGGGGTGGCGGACGGCGGCGGACGGAGGAGGGTGGGGTGGAGAGGGTGTTTTGGCGCCCACAGAGTACGAATGGGGAAAAGGGAGGTAGAGAGGAAGGGGGGAACCATGTATTCAGGTCCGAGCGAGCCTGTTTCAAATGCGAGGAAATTTACAAACTTAGCCTCCATTTCAAATTTCTACTACAGCACAACAACATTAGTCGGTTGGGGATAGGACGGTAATCTCGCATACACCGAATATTTGCCGACGAGAGTTTGTTTTTGGCGCCCATCGTGTATGAATATGAATCGGGGAGGGAGTCAATTTCGGCCGAGGGCACACTGTGTTTTGGCGCCCATCGTGTATGAATCCGGGTGAGAGGCAGTTACGTCACGTTTGGGTGAAATTACAAACCTACCCCTATCGAAACCTATAGAAATCTAGCAGATAGGCTTTGCGTGGCAGGGATAGGCAGTAGTGATTTCCATCTCGCAGATTTTGGTTTCGGGCGGTTACTGCGACTTTCCCCGCTTCGTTCAAATTTTGCAGAGTGCACGTTTACCGTGCCAACTCAATTCGAATCTCGTTTGTATTCTACTATTTTTTTCGGGCGGGATCCATTTTCAATTGGAATTACATTCTATATACATCATTTTTTATATATACTTTCAAAAGCACAACAAAGAATTCTGCTCCTTTATATGTATAATATGATTTATAAATACAACGATCTCGAAATCTTAAGGTTGATTTAGAAAAAAATTAACCAAAATATGTTCTACTAAAATGTATGGATCAGTAATATCTACATATTAAATAACATAGATGTGCGTGAATTCATATGAGAGAGATCAATTTTGGTTCGAGTATGGATTACATGTATCATCATCTCGAATTCAAATATTTGAATCCCTTTTTTTTCACTCCTTTCACGCCCATCTCTCTCGCATGGATGCTCCTTCAGGTAGCTATCACTCTCTTTTCTCCAGCTCACCCGCACGCTCACTTCATATTTCTCCTATCCTCGCAAACATGGTCTCTCGACGTCTCCCTTGAGAAGTGTCACACTCTCCCTATCATTATACATTACACGGTTTTCATTATCTCTCACGTCTCTACTGTTCTCTGGTATCACTCGGTACCTAAGCTTTCTTTTTCACTGCCACACACACAGTCTCCACTCATCTTTCACTTTGTCTTTCTCTCTATGGGATTCTCTCACACACCCTATGTCTCTACATATGACTCATACCACTAAAATTACTCTCTCTCTCTCTCTCTCTCCTGTAGAAACAACATTTGTTGCGGTCTCCTTTTCGTCTCCATCCCAGACTGACATTATTCATTTGTTTACCGATCAGACAACCCCGACTACCGTCTCCTCTCTCTCTCTCTCTCTCACAGACACACACACACACAACTCCTGCTTCCACTCCCCTTCCCGACTACCGTCTCTCTCTCACACACACACAAAACTCTCGCTTTCGCACCCCGACTCGTATTTCTCTCACAAACATTTATCGACTAGCTAGCCTCTAGATAGGTTTATACACCCGCACACTCGTGCTTCCACCATCGCATACATGTCTCTCTCCCGCTCCTTGTATATATGTAGCTTTTTCTTCCCTTCTTGAGACACGCCCTCTCGATCGTGCACACACACACTATCGCCTTATTTTAAGCTGATACCTATCGCACACACACTACTTGTGTCTTTGTCATACATGCTCTCCGTCCTCCTCCACTCTCCCTCTCTCTCACACACACATGGGCTTTTTGCAACAACTAGCAAGATGCCCATGCGTTTCACGGAACATGAAGATGAATTTGTATGAGTAGTTTATCTTGTGGGGGAAAAGGATGAACGAGGGAAGGCCTTATTTGCAAATGTGGAGAGGGGTGTGGGTATTTTTTTGCAAAATTGCCATAGTTTCATTCCTATCCGTCAGATATAGATCGGACGGCCTATATTGCAGGATGGCAGGCACACGATCATCACCGACAATGCTTTTTATAAGAGTAGGGATAAAAAATAGAGTTGGTGATGATGGTGGGCCTGCCATCCTGCAATGTAGGTTGTCCGATTTATATCTGAGGATAGGAAGGAAAATAAGGCAATTTACCCGCACACTTCACCACATTTGCAGATAAGGCCTTCCCTCGTTCATCCTTTTCTCCCACAAGATCTTGATGTTCCGTGCAACGCACGGGCATCTTGCTAGTAAGAGTAGAAATTAGACATATACCACTTCTCGAATCTTGAAACCAACAACATTCCTCCCTTATCTCATCAAAACCGCCAAAGGAATATATTTTGAGTGAAACATAACATATTTTTAGTGATATACGTATTTCAAAACTAGACTTTTTTTCTATCAAATCGGTGAATATGTATTAATCTACTTTGATCGTGTGGCAATGCATTGGCACATTGCTAGTAGTTATTATAATTTTTTGGACACCAGACAAATGGTGGAGTACATATACGAAGAGAAGAGGCGCACGCACGCAGTCGGCCTCTCGCTGTCTCGCACACATGAGTGTTACGTAAAGGCGACATTAACAAATAAACCCTAAAACTCTAGGTGCACGGGTACCGGGTACGTGGTGGAGCACCTTTGTAGGAGTTGATGGTCGAGACCACAGGTGAACGACTTGGAGCGCGGTGGCTCGCCAGTTGCCACAGATCGAGTAGCCACGTTTAAAATATCATTTTTTAGCGGGGTTAAGAGTTCCGATTTTCAATGGCACGTTATAAGTAGTAAGTAGTTTTTAGAACGATTGGTATGGAGCGAAAATGGAATTCATAGTACTACGTACCTCCTTGGCGTATGGTTGTATGGGTTTATGTTGCGAGATGTTGAACCTGGTAGTTCTAGGGAAAATACTATGGTTTAGGTTTAGATGCTGGTTTTCAGTAATCAGAAGGGGAAACCCTTCTTTGATTAAAAAAACTACTACCTCCATTCTGGTTTACTAGTCCCCATCGTACTTTGGGTCAAAGTTTGTCCACGAATTTTACTTGTAAAATGTGAATGGGAAACGAGATTTTGTTATACCCAAACAAAAAAGGACTGGAGGGAGTGACTGCTCTGACATGGATGCGACCTCTCATAGCGCAGGCATTGAACCGGCGCGCCGGCCAAGAGGGCCGCACTCGCTGCAGGCCCGGCTGAGCATGCCTCCTCACCGCGTGCAACCAGCTTAAGACTGCCCCGTCTGCCTCCATTGAATCCGCACGTGTGCCAGCAACACGTCCTTCCGCGAGCCGACATGCATTTTAGAACAGAAAAAATGACTAAAATATAATTAATTTACGCATGGTCTTGACTTGTTGTGCTCGCACTGGTAGCAGGAACTAGTAGAGGTTTTTCTTTATTTATAACTCTCCTCACATTTTTTTTGGCTTTGAAGTGAATCATGGTTGTGGACATTATGTATGAATGTGCAGATATCTATGAACATGAGTTTGATGTGGAAGTTGAACTTGGAATGTCGGGCTTGCGCGTGAACTATACCATGTCCAATGCTTCGTCTGTTATTGTTTGGAAAGTAATTGCTGTTATTACATGACCCAAAAAAACATTTTGTGCCACATTAGTAGATGCACAGACATCACAACAGGCATGCCGACTGGATAAACATTTGAACCTAGCTATTATGAAGGAAATTTTGTATTGACAACAGTTTTAGATAGCAGGAGACACCTAGCCTGCTCTGCGTCTGCTAGCTTATTTCAGGCTTCTTCCATCTCTTCTTTGGCTTGGGTGAAGAGAGCATCTGATTGCTCTTTTCGCTTCTTCAGGAACTCAGCTACATTCTCAAGGGCTGCTGCATGCTTTCTTTCAGCCTTTACTAATGTCACGAGGACACGAACAGCTGACGACTCCACCTGGCTTGTGTGTAATCCAGCATCATCTGGGAATTTGCACCTTGTGTCTAATCCAGCATCATTAGGGAACTGGCACCTTGTGTGTAATCCAGCCTCATTTTGGAAACATGATCTCGAGGTTGACCATACTTCCCTCCTCGCAGGAACTGCATCCTGACATGAAATTACTTCTTTTTTAGATCAATACTCAGAGAAACCTAGATCCATTTAGTAGAAGCCAGATAAACAGAACTCGGAGAAGTGAATTCAAAAGGAAAAAAAATATAAAAACAGACTACAAGGTGAGAACATCCACTTCCTACATCAAGCTAAAAACGAAAGCATTAGGACGATTAAGACTCTTCTTATTACACATCGAAGAACACCACGCTTAAGAGAAACAGAAACTACAGCATATAGACATCAAAGAACACGAGGCTAAACGAAAGTAATTGAAAGGGTGTTACTTACCAAAGCTCGTTTTACAGGTTCGGTGCAGCTCCTCTTTAACTTGCCACGCTCCTTGAAGATGTACCGAATATCCCGTGTTTGGTCTTCATTGCTCCTCTGCATGTTCACACTCATGGTTTTAAAATCTCAACATGGCAATAAAAATACTACTAGTAATACTCGCGCATCTTGTGGGCAACATTAAAGCACTCGTCTGCCATGTTAGAGCATCTCCAACAGAATCGCAAGCGCGGTGCTTTAAAAAAGTGTTTACAATGCTGAGATCGAGAAGTAGATACTAGAGAGTAGAGGATAGTTCTCAGCATAGATAGATAAAAAAAGATAATTCAACTACTCCTCGTCGTCCGACTCCTCCTCGGTGATGTACTCCTCCGACGTCTGACTGTAGGCATGAAGATACCGATCGTTGTCGGATTCCCAGGGCGACACTGCTCCTAGCCTCATGTTGAATTGAGCGTCCGCTTTTCGCCTACGCTTGTCCTCGCGATAGGCGGCTCGCTCCGTCCTCCTCTTATCCCTCTCCGCCCTCCTTTGCGCGTAGAACTCGCGCTCGTTGATGATGTCCTGCGGGAAGTGTTGGCGCCACAGCGCCATGGCTTCCTCGTCCATCTCGGTGATGCCGAGACGGTGCTCCCGCCTCCGGTTGTCGCGGCAATCCTCGTCGGTGCTAAGCCACGACAGAGGCACGAGCTCCTGCGCCTGCTCCCGCGTCGGCACGTTGGGGAAGTTCAATATTCTATGAGGCCACCGGAGGCGCCACGATGCCGCGTCGTACGTGCAGGCGGCCTCGTTGGCGGTGTCGAAATTTCCGAGGCCGAGGCGCATCCCGCGGAACCGGATCTCGGCGGAGAAGCTGCCGGAGGGGCGCGCGCGGACGCCGTGGTATCCCCAAGTTTCCCGGTGACGCGGCGGCATGGTGGCGTGGAGGCGGCAAGGCGAAAAAGAGCGGGGAGAGAGCGGTGGTGAGGCACAGAGCGGTGGCAAGGCACAGAGCGGTGGGAGGGCGTTGGATTTTATAAAGCGCGCCGGACGCCGTGCGCCAAAACTAGCGCACGCCCGGCCGCTTTTTCCCATGCGCGCGCGATCCTTTCCCGACGTCTCTGCTATCTCTACTCTCTTCTCTACGGTCATATTTATTTTATATTTAATATTTATCTCTACTTCCTTTACTGTCCACTTTTTTTCTCTATACTTTTTTTCTTGCAATATAGGCCGTCCGATTTATATCTGACAGATAGGAAGGAAATAAATGGGAATTTTGCAAAAAGATACCCATACCCCTCTCCAGATTTGCAAATAAGGCCTTCCCTCATTCATCCTTTTCTCCGACAAGATAAACTACTCATACAAATGCATCTTGATGCGTGCAACGCATGGGCATCTTGCTAGTTCTAAAAACTTTTCCATCATTTGCCACACTATTGGTTGCAGATGAAAAACCTACCCAAGCACAGCGCGATACAGGAGCGACGCACAATTACAAGCTGATATTCTGTTGGACAATGGAGGCTATAACCAATTACTTTTACGGGAACAATAGCACCTAGGAAAATTGAAGGGTAGGTATGAACAAAATTGGAACGGCACATGTACTGCTAAGTGATTCAATACACACATTACCAATCGAGGAGGAGAACGATGGTCGCGGCGGCCTCTTTGAGTCATGGTCGGCAACGGGAGTCAGTTCATTATCCACGACGATGGTACTTCTGCGCTTGGCGTCGGCTTCCGGGAAGCAGATTCGAGACCGTGGAAGACGATGCCGGGGAAGAGGCTCCGTGTACGACGACGACGGTGGACCAGCTCCAGTGCGGCGTACGAAGTCGTCGATGAGGCAGATGCGCTGCAGTGGACGAGTGCGTCGATGTAAAGGGGAGGAGCACGAAGGCTGCGGTGTCGTGGAGAAGTCTATTTGCGATGGGGATAGAAAATGGGGAGTATTCAGGTGTACTACTCTGGGTGCCGGGGTGGGGTTGGCAGGGTAGGGTGAACCTGGAGTTACGAAAACAGCCCCCTACCAAGCGTCATCCGTAGGCCTGTTCCGAAGGCTATGATGGTAACTTCTCACTGCTCGAATCAGGGTCGCGTGAGATTTTCCCGCCGGCCTCAAAATTTTGTGACACTGGACTCCCCATGTGGCGTGTTGAGTGATTCGGCTAAGCAACTAGCGAGTAGTAGTAGTAAACTCTGCATATTAGGTTTGACCAAAGTCAAACTTCCTAAAGTTTGACCAAGTTTATATAAAAATATAAATATTTACCATAACAAATATGTATGATGTGAAAGTACATTCAATAATGAATCTAATGGTATTTATTTGTTATTGTATATGTTAATATTTTTTGTTATAAGCTTTCTGAGAGTTTACAAAACTTGACTTTGACCAATGCTAATACGCGGACTTAAATAAAAACGGAGGGAGTACACATTTGTTTTGTTAGTTTGTATTGAACTAATCATTTGTTGAAATTGTGAAATAAATATATTAGGATATTGACTTCGAATGTAATGGTCTATACAATTCAATAGTTACAATCATTGTCGAATCCCAAGATGTATACAAGGTCTATAGTACTTCACAACATGTTCAAACTCGCATAATCCCAGTCAAATGAGAACCTAAATGCATTTCATAGTTATTACTTTGTAGGATGCAACAAAAACAACCAAAACTCTACATCAGCCATTATAGAAGCAACATTTTGACATATCCCAATGTGTGAATGAAACGCGCAGAGAGAGCTTTTGAAAATGGAGCAGATAGGGCGGGAAAGATTGTATGTATGTGGACGAGAGAGTAGGAGACAAACCTAACGAGACAGAGAGAGAGAGAAAGAGAAAGAGAGAGGAAGAAGTTAGGTCCGTGAGAAAGATGGAGACATGTAATATACGTGAGATGCGTGTGCATCCGGATTCTGTATACGTGGAAGGAGAAGAGACAACATGTTTGATGAGAGAGCTGGAAAAACATGGACGAGAGGGGAAGGATCTCATGGGTTGAGGGATTGACAATTTTGTGCGGGGGAGAGAGGGATTGGTAATTTTGTGCAAGAGAGAGAGAGAGGGTGGGGGAGGAGTCAGTCAGCCGTCGTCACATCACCCTGCTTCCAAATGACCCCGCATTCTCTAGCGCGGTGTGGTCGCCGTCTTTGATCTGCTCGATGCCCTCTTTGAAGATTGAGGTGTTGTGCATGTTGGGGTGCAAAGAAGCACAAGCGAGAGTGGTCGCCGTATAACCTTGGATGGGGATGAATTGTGTGCTCGGGGGAGTGTGTGTGTGTTGTGCTGCGTGTGTGTGTGCGCGCGCACGCGCGCACGTGCATGTGTGTGTCAGATGTTGAGCGAAAGCAAACCTAAGGAGAGAAATGGGTATTCACGAAGAGATTGTGCGGGCCTTGAGGTGGGCAGGGGCCGAGTGAGGGTGTCAAAATGTGCGCGTTGATGCATGTGTTGCATGCGATCGTGCGAGGGACAGACGAATCGAGAGAGATGGTTGTTGTGTTACGGATGCTCCTCTCTCTCTGTATCTCTCTGTGTGTGTGTCTCTCTCTCTCGCTCACACACACACACACACACACAAGTAAACTAGAAGACCGTTCTCTTATGTATACACAACGTATCGGCATCTGTATATGTCTCACTCATGCATGATCATTTGCACATTCACACCTCTCTATGTCTGTATCACACGCACACCGTCTCCACATTGCCCTTCCGCCACAACACACATATGGACACATACACACGTTCTCTCTCAGTCACACACACAAAATAAGTATTAAAAAAACTAGGGCGCTCCTAAAACATCCAAATCCAAATAAACACAAACTGGAGCTAAATTCAAATATATGGAAATATTGCAGCGTCAAGAACTTTCCCAGGAAAAAAAAGTTAAGTAATATTCGAGGATTGTTTTCACACACACAAAAAGGTTCGGTGGATGACCTTCGAGCGCGACAACGTGACGCACCGTTCGATCGACCGCGCGGCCGCGGTTCACGCGCTTGCACATGATTCCGTATCGTGGCTGTGGTACTAACTTCAATTTTTTTAATAAAAGCGCTTCCTAAGTCTAATGTTTACGTGTACTAGTATGGTTTTCTTTTAAGTTTGACCTACCTTATATAAAACTAAAGTAAGCTCCCACACACGCACTCATCAATATGCCGCCGCCGCCCTTGCGCATGCCGGCGCCCGCCTGCTCCGGCTACCAATTTCTCGCCCATCACCGCCGTGCCGCCACCATCCCTGTGCCATGAAGCCGAAGGCTCGCCCGCTCACGTCGTCTACAGTCCCTCCTCGCCATGCCGCCGCGCTGCCAAGCATGTGAGCAGCTGGTGGAGCCGCGTCTATGCACGCAGCGTACGAAGAGGAGGATGATCGCGTGCTCCGGCACGCCGGTGAGGAGGAACTAGCGTGTCATTGTCGTCGCCGCCCGCGCGGAGGAGGCGAGCATGGTGGCTGTCGCGGCGAAAGCCGGTCGCGCGCGCGTCGAGCCCGCAAACCGGATGCGGATGCGGAATCTATCTTCGAGACCTTGAATGCCACGTGGATCCTGCAATCTGAAGGAGCAATTTGGGTCAGTCGACTCATGTGAGCCGTTTGATGCAACATGGATGGCTAGAAGGGCTTCTTCCACCTCTTCTGTCGTCTTCTTCCTTCGCTCCGTCGAACTTCTTTCACAAATCGACTGACCCAAATTATACTACTAGTACGAACGTATTAAGTATAGTAGAAACACGAAGATACGAGCAGTAGTACCAACTGCAAGAAGAACAGTAGTAAGACATAGTACTAGTACTACTCTACATACTAAAGAGTTCAAATAACGAGAAAGAACATAAACATAGTTCTGCTGGGCCTCAGCACAACACACCCTTGAAAATAAACTAAGCAACTAGTCCGCTTGACACTGCAGTAGAACCAGCATGAGCGACGGCACTGCCACCTACTCGGAGTCTGAGTCCACGTCCTCGACTTCGTCCTCGTCCCTCTTCCTCTTCCTCTTCGCCGACGCTTCTTTGCTTGAACCGGACACTGGGCTCTGCTTCTTCATCCAACCCTTGTAGATATTTAAACAAATGTAGGCATCCATTGCTGCGTACATGATGTGATCTTCATCTAATGTCTTCGACTCCCATGCATGATGAAACTCGTGATGAGATTTCTTCAGTTTAGCGTACGAAGGATCAATCATGGCTGCTGCCAGGGTCAGCATTAAAGGTTGAGAGGAGGACACCAGGCTTGCCTTCTGGAGATCGAAGGGCTGGCCTACAACGAGACATATCCGACGCAGGACATCCCTATCGTTCTTAAAGCCTACAGTAACGAATTTCACTCTTTTGTCCTTGAGGAAGTTCTTAAAATCCTGGCACTCAACGTCGGCATGGCATATGTGGTAGACCAAGCAAACGTTATGTACGCAAACCTGGATCACGGCGGGCTTCTTCCTCTCTTCGTCCTTTAGATCCTTCTCTCGTCCGGATGTATATAATACTAAAACGTGACTTGATACATCCGTATTTAGACAAATCTAAGACAAGAATTTTGGGACGGAGGGAGTATATTAGTTCTGCCCATTGTTTTCTTCGACACACAGGCATTAGCCGTATGCTACACTGTCAACCTTGCTAGCATCCAACAATGCCAATTTAAAATAATATTTCGGTTTCCCTTGTGCTCCGTGGTTAAGAAACAAAATGACTAATAATGACACAAGTACAAAAAGAAACATAAAGTCACATATAAACAACATGGACCATCAAAGGGATTGCAGCCAGTTCTTTTTTTATGTTTTCTCACTATTCTTATTTTTGGTGTCATTTTATTTCCTGTTGCAAAATATGACAACCCCCCCCCCCCCCCCAACACACACACACACCCACCCCACACACACACCGTGCACTGACGTAAAATATGAAGACATCTTCGTCACAAAATACATACGGAGTCAGTCACGGGCGCGCCTCGCGCTAGTAGAAAGGGCACCACATAGATTGCCCTTTTTCATGAAAAAAAACGCATTTTTCATGAAAAAAAACGCATTTGACTCCTGCTACCGGGAAGCAGAAACGGTGAGTGTGACCTTGCTCGGGAAATCGATGAATGAATCCGACCGGGGGCTTAGCCGCCAAATAAATAAGCCCCCCGAATCATATGGTTCTAGTATGCACCATATGGTTCTAATATGGTTCTAGTATGCACCAGTACTACTCCCTCCGTTCAAAAATACTTGACATCAAAATGGATAAAAGAAGATGTATCTAGTTAGTTCTAGATACATCTTCTTTTATCCATTTTGATGACAAGTATTTCCGGATAGAGGGAGTACATTGTAGATCAAAGGGTATCTTACTAACACATCTTGAATTAACTACTGTTAATTATATGGACTTGTGGTGAACCCAAATTTGCAGGCACTGTTTCTAGCAAATGTTTGCGTTTCAGCTGTCCTAACGATTGACACACAATTTGAATTTTGGAATATTTGGTCGCTACTCCTACTTAGTTAGTAGAGGACGAAAAACAAAAGGGATGAGGTTTCAGCAAGCTGGGGAACAGAGAGCCTGTTGCTGTAACTCACAGGAGATACCAATCTAATTTTGATTGGTAAATAATAATAGTCCAGGTAATCAATTAAAGATATTTGCTTAACATGATCAACTATCAAGTACAGCATAACCTACTGACAATAGCTCACATGTATTCCACATGATAAAGGTTCACATAGCATGACAACAATTACAATGTTCACCTAGCTTGACCATGCCTAATAGCACAACAGATCAGGAAACGACAGCAAAGACAGCAGTATCATCTTCAAAAGATGGACATATCCAGTACCAAGATAGCCGTTATCATCTTCAACAAGCTTCAGAGTTCACACTGCCCAAGGGTCCTCATACCTATTCATCAGGATAGCATCTTCGAGGGAATCAAGGACCAAGCAATAGTAATCTCCACCTCATAGCCACCAAAGTTGCCCTCATGTTTACTTATGTTACATTTTCGGGGCGGGATGAAGAGGACACGAGTACTTTCAACAGACTGCGAAGGCGAAAAGGTCTCCATGAGGACTTTCAACTGTCCGTTTAATTCCACAGAAACTACATGCCTTGTCAGATCAAGGTAGCCAGGTTTAGCCATTCCACCTTTTAAATCAAGAACTACAACTTGCCTAGATGAGGGCCCAGCAATATGTTTATCAACATCCTGAGGTAGTGAAGAGCAAACAACTCGGGCACCATTTGGGAAAGGCAATGATCCAGCTTCAGCTCTAACAAACACGCTTAGGATAGTGGCTTGGACCGACTGTTTAAGTTGCTCATTGCATAACTCCACAGTGCAAAAGCTGTTTTCAGCTACCTGCGGGGAACTGTCACCATTGTAGAAGTAGAATGTACTAATCAATGCTCTATCTTCAGATTTTGTTGCGCCCTTTACTGTTAGTTGGATTTCAATGTGAACAGTCTCCATCGACACAATTGCACGAACCGGGCCAGTCAATCGCAAGAAAGGATCCTATGAGCATCATCATTGCCATTGACTAATCAGCAAGGATTACAGGCAACAAACAAAATATTAAGGGAAGAGAATAGCATTCGTACTTGTTCTGTGAGGGTTTGGCAGGAATTCCTTGTACGAAGGAAGATAGGGTTGCGACAATGGTCCACGGCATCTCGGGCCGCGACCACTCCGTACACATCCAGTGGGAAGTTGATTTTGTTTGTTAACGAGATTTTGATGGAGTAGATCTGCAAGGTATTCCCGGCGACAGCTTCAATTGGGATGCGGCGTGGTGTGCAGTGTGTAAAGAGCATGGGGCTCAATAACGCTGCATGAAAGTCAAGTATGAGTTAGAGATCTAACATAAAGTAACTAGAGTGGCTCATTTACGATCCATTCAAGAAAAATAAAGCAGGATCAATCTAACTACCACTGGATAACTAGCATACGTGCATGTTTACTCACTCTGGTCTTCAAAGCTGTTGGTGTTGCCCCATGTACATTCCCAGTAGAGTCGGTAGGCAGTGAATCTCTTCTCCTCCTCCAACTTCTTGGTCTCCATGGAAACTTTTTGGTCTCCACAGCCTTCCCTGCGGCTCTCCTCCAACTTCTCCATGGCTGACAAGAAAGATTCCGATTTCAACTCTACAATCATTGATTTCACTTTCGAATCGAAATCCGAGTCCATCTGCTGGAGCATACTGATGTGTTCAGAGATCAATTGCAATTTGCAGATTCCACGTAGGTAGGGTTCACGGGTAAACATAATCATGGTTTTCATAACATCTTTGTTTTCTGGCGAGAAAGATCTCAGTAATGTGCACATCTCACGCCACAACTCATCAATCTGCTTGGAGAGCAACTGTAGCCTGAAGCCGAAGCTCAGCACTGCTAGTGCCTCCTTCCGGGTCTGCTGCGCTTCTAATACCATAGAAATGTCACCGGCAACTTGTCCGAATTTCAACATGACCTCACTGACGAATTTGGGTAGGGAGGACAGACTGTGAACCTGGCCAACGATCCTCCCCTGGGTCTCCTTTGCGGCCAGATCGAGCAGCTCCTCACTTTCTGCGCCTTCACCTATCCACATCTGGGTTTGGAGTGCGGCACGATGGAGCAGATCCTCGAGTTCCAGGGACGCGGCACTCCTTCGCTTCGACTCCTCACACCTCGTTTCCATCTCACCGTCGTCACCAATCTTGCTCTGGGTCTCCAACGATTTCACACCATGGGTCTTCTGCATCGCGCAGAGCCTCTTCTGGGTCTCGGAATTTGCCTGACGGGAGATCTTCTCAAACAACTCGAGTGCATCCGATTTCAACCCAAGCAAATTATTGCGAATCGCCGAGATCTCAGCCATCTTGTCTTCCTGGACCTGGATCCAGCGCATACTCTCATGCACGGAGACTCCAGCCTGATAGAGCTCCTCGCTTAACACGAACTCGCCACTACTTCCCCTTGAACTCCCTGCGGTCGCCATCTCACCGTCTGCCGTCTCCCCGCCGCCGCCGCCGCCGCCGCCGGCGGCGGTTTTCGTTTAGGGGGTGGCAAAGGAACCAGGTAGGGTTTTCAAGATACGGTGCAGACGGGCGGGTGTTGATATACTGTCTCTCAGCCTCAACCCGGCCCAGTAGATCAAGTGGTACCTGTTGATATATTCGGTGCACAGGTCGCCACCAAGTAGGAAGCCCTCAACCAGAAAAAGATCGCCAAATAGCCACCCAGCCCATACTGTTTTTTCCCACCAATGTCTTTCTTCTATTTTTTCATTCTATTACAATTTTTCTTTTTCCTCTTTATTTTAGTTTTTCCTTTTCATTTTTATTTTAAAATTCCTTCCTTTTACATTATCGTTTTTCCCTGTTTTCATGTTCCTTTTTCTTTCTTTTTCTTACATTTTTATTATATTTTTAGGTTCCCTTTCATCTGTTATACTCTTTTATATTTCTTTTTAAAATGATGAATATTTTTCGAACTCATGAACAATTACCAAATCTCCGATTTTTTTAAATTATTGAACTTTATCAGAACTCGCAAATATATTTCTGAAGAACATTTTTTAAATTATCAATATTTTCTAAAACACACGTTAACATTTTGTGAAACGACCAAAGAAAATTCAAAACATTTTTTTAAATTCAAGAATGTTTTTTACAAACATTTTTTAATTCATAGATATTTTTTGAACTATCAAACATTTTCAGATTGATGAATTCTTTAATTCTAAGAACAATGTTGGAAATTCATGGCAATTTAGATTTTTTTATAATTTTTAAAAATTCATGAACATATATATGAAATACCGAAATTTTTCAAATTCATGAACTTTTTTTGAATATGTGAATTTTTATTCAAAATCACAAACATTTTTTATTTTTGTGAACAAATTTTTAAATCATAAACATTTTTGAATTCACAAACATTGATGATTTCTCGAACATTTTTTTCAAATTCGCATTTTTTCTGACAATTGTTTTTTTTCCAAGCATCAAATTATTTTAAAGAAGAAAATAAACAGAAAATAAAATGAATATGAAAAAATGTACAAAAAATGTTTACGAATTCGGATGTGTTCACGATTTCAAAAACAATGTGTTACGACTTAAAAAAAGTTTGTGAGTTTGGAAAAAAAGTGTTCACAGATTTCATAATTTTTTCTAAGAATTGGAATAATGTTCACAAATTTTAAAAAATCTTTGAGAATTGGTAAATTATTCACGGTTTTAGAAAAAATATCATGAATTCAAATTTTGTACATGATTTCAAAAAAGTTTACAACTTTTAATAAAACATTTTGTGAATTTGGAAAATACGAAATAAAAAATGAAAAAGATAAAATAAAAAGGGAAAACACGAAAAAGGGAAAAGAAGAAATAAAAATGAAACTATAAAAAAACATAAAAAAACCAAAAAACCGATAGAGGGGGTGTGCGTTTGGTCGACCGTTGCCGACCTACGCAATAAATAAGGATCGCGCGTGAGGGAATAGGCCCGAAACGGACACTCTATTTGTCTACGGGTTGGTCCAGACTCGTTCCTGAACATGAATACGGGAGTTGGCCATCCATCAGTGCCCGCTAGACGCCCGACTCTATTTTTTCGAAGTCCGCAATACTCAAAATAATAGCATATCAAATCTTCAATGAGCGAAAATATTTAAATGTGACAATAGTTCAAATGTAAATATTACAATCCAACTAAATTTTGAAATAAAATAGTTCAGACATGAATTTAGCTCGCACATATGTTCCAAACCTCCAACATCATCTTCATCGTCATCCTCTATGATCATGTTATGCATAATCACACAACATATCATCGCCTCCCACAAGGTCTCCGAATCCCATTGTTAGCAGGTCAACCAACAACTACTCAACGGGCTTGGAGCACTCCAAGTGCTCTCCCCTCCCATTTCTAGCTCCTTTGGGAAAAGTGAACTCTTTTCTGAACAACTAGCTTAGAGGTCTTGATGAAGGTCTCTGGATCCCATTGTTAGCAGATCAATGAACAACTACACAATGGGCATGCCTATATGGTGTTGGTTAGCAAACTATTTCCAGACAGCTTGGTCCAGACATTTGCTGGTAATTTGAAGGTCCGCTTTGGAGATGCCCCGAGCACCCAAAGATCTCCAAACAACACTAGTTAGAGGGACTTCTATAAGAGCATCTACAATTGGGCTGGCCAAATCTGCCCACTAAGCGTCCGCGGACGCATCCGTACACCGACCCCTAGCAATTTCTTTTTTGCGAGAAAACTTCCAATCTATTCATTCTCAATCATGGTGGTACAAAGAACATCAGAGGTAATAAAAATTACAACCAGATTCGCGGACCACCTAGCAACGACTACAATCACTAGAGAGAGCCGAAGGCATGCCGCCATCATCGCCCCTCCCTCGCAGAAGCCAAACAAACCTTGTTGTAGTAGACAGTTAGGAAGTCATCATCTAAGACCCCATAGGACCAGCGCACCAGAGCAGCAACCATTGCCAATGAAGAAATTCGTAGATTGGAAGGATCAAATATGTAAACACACAAATAAAGACGAATGAAGACCAAATCCAAATAGATCCACCAAAGGCCAGCACCGACCGAATTCCGCGAAATACAACGGGGGCACACCTTCACACACCCTCCAACGAAGCTAGATGTACCATCAGGATGGGGATAGAACATGGGAGACATTATCCCTACTCAGGGACATCACCGCCGCCACACAGCCCCAACCAAGATGCTAAAACCAATAAGAACGAGAATGGGCTCCCTCCCACCCTATGGAGGGAGATAGCTTACTAAAGGAAATATGCCCTAGAGGCAATACTAAAGTTGTTATTTTATATTTCCTTATTCATGATAAATGTTTATTATTCATGCTATAATTGTATTGATCGGAAACTTAAATACATGTGTGAATACATAAACAAATACCGTGTCCCTAGTAAGCCTCTACTAGAGTAGCTCGTTGATTAAAGATGGTTAAGGTTTCCTAACCATTGACATGTGTTGTCATTTGATAACGGGATCACATCGTTAGGAGAATGATGTGATGGACAAGACCCACCCGTTAGCTTAGTATAATGATCGTTTAGTTTTATTGCTATTGCTTTCTTCATGTCAAATACATATTCCTCCGAGTATGAGATTATGCAACTCCCGGATACCTGAGGAATGTCTTATGTGCTATCAAACGTCACAACGTAACCGGGTGATCATAAAGATGCTCTACATGTATCTCAGAAGGTGTTTGTTGAGTTGGCATAGATCGAGATTAGGATTTGTCACTCCGAGTATATCAGAGAGGTATCTCTGGGCCCTCTCGGTAATACACATCATAATCTTGCAAGCAAATGGCTAAGGAGTTAGTCACGAGGTGATGTATTATGGAACGTGTAAAGAGACTTGTCGGTAACAAGATTGAACTAGGTATGAACATACCGATGATCGAATCTCAGGCAAGTAACATATCGATGGACAAAGGGAATTATGTATATTGTCATAATGGTTCGACCAATAAAGATCTTTATAGAATATGTCGGAGCCAATATGGGCATCCAGGTTCCGCTATTGGTTATTGACCAGATAGGTGTCTCGGTCATGTCTACATAGTTTTCGAACCCATAGGGTCCGCACCCATAACGCTCGTTGATGATACAGTGTTATATGAGTTGGTGACCGAATGTTGTTCGGTGTCCCGGATGAAATCACGGGCATATATATATATACTAGTACAAATGCCCGTGCGTTGCAACGGGCAAAAAAAACTTATGTAATCATGTATCAACGCTAGCGGACAAAGATGAAAGATAAAGTTTAGCCTACTTAAAATCCTGCAATTTTTCTGCTTTCTTTCACTAAAATATTCGGAGCTACAACGAAGGAAACGGGCTCATTGCCCCGGACTTTGCGCCGCTACGATCCACAACACTCGCGCCATCTCACAAACAGGAGCTTTGCTACGTCAACAAACGATTATAGGCTGGGAAGTGTTACAGGGTGATTAGGCAGTTTTTAATTGGAGGTTTGGGAGGACGCGGGCCCACCCACCTGAAAATCGGGGGGGGGGGGGCATGTTTAGTTAGTTTAGAAGAAGCCCGTAAAACCCCCGTATGTCTAGCATTTTTGCACGAAACAGATCAGTAGGGGTAGGGCACATGAGTCGGTCCTGTTGGTTAAACACTTGAGCTAATCTTGCTAACATGCTAACTGACGAAACTCATAGAGAAAACATAACAATACCGAAACAACTGCCATGGCAGTGAAATCTGACTGAACTTTTCTAAACCTACCGAACTCGCAAGGTTTGCTCTAACAAAAACCTGCTTCGTGTGCCATTACGCGCCACTCATATCCAACTGTGATAAATGCTGAGATTGGGTTACCCTCGTCTCTGTGAGGTGCATACGCGTGTGTGTTGTCACGGGTTGCATTATCTTTTTTTGGATCATGGAGTGTTGATACGAAAAGGCCAACCCAACATCCTTTATTGACGCATATTTAAGGCCTGCACTACCATCAGACGAAAGAATAGTGATGCATGAAATAGTCTTTTAGGATGAAACATATAGTGTAATTCATTTAAATGATTTATTGACGCATATTTTATTCTGTAGATTTTTTTATTTGTAAGATTATATTTCAATCCTAATGGTTCTTTTCACTATTTGGGCTTGGTCCAAACGCAAGAAAAAAATGATATTCTCTCATGATGCGTCTCTCACATACTCCCGTTCCAGTACAAATACGTGCATTTGCTCAGTAAAAAAATGCGTTGTGCATGTCCTCCTTTTTGTGGGGGATTAAAAAAATCAATCAGCTAATAGAAATAGCGCTGGTTAGTTCGAGCCGACACGTACACCATCCATCACGTCACGTGTACCTCGCTCTAGAGAGGCCACGCTTCAAAGCTTATCCATTCGTCTCTACCTCCACCGCTCTCGTTCTATTCTATCTCTCCATCTCTCCGCTCTCGCATCCCTGCCGAGCACCCGTTGCTTCCAGCCGGCCTGACGAGTGGCGAGTATTGACGAGCTATCACTGGAAACCCCGGCGACTACCCCACAGGCGGCTTCCCCCGGTAGTGCGCCGCTACCAGCAACCCCATCTCCAGCTCCCCCCCCTCGCCGTCATCGGAGTCCGGAGGCCACCACCATGCGAAGCCTCCGTCGTGGCGGTGGCGCCGGGCGGGGCTTCTCGTCGCCTCCTGGCTGGCCCGTTGCGTGCGCTCCCTCGTGGCGGTCAGCTCAGCGCTCCGTACGCGCGTTGGTGCGTCTCTCGGTGGCAGATCCGGGGCGGCTGTGCTCCCATGGCCAAACCCGTGACTCCTGCGTGGCACCTTGCCCCTCCGCTTCCTTCAAAGGAGGCCCGGTGCGGCGCATCCTCGATCTACATCATCCGGCTCCACCCATCCTCCCTCCTCGAGCTCCCGGTGATAGTGGCTCGGCCCGGCCATCCTAGATGCCACATCCCCACGCGGGTGCCCGGCCGTCGGATCCGGTGAAAGCAAGGATCGGCCCCTATAGGCGAATCGGAAGAGAAAAGAGCGGGTCGTCGCCTGCAACCGCCGCTCATGGACGCCCGTGTTGTCCATCGGGTAAATCCGGAAAGAACAGGGCGAGGTGAATCAGGCAGGTGGCGGCGGTGGAAGGAGCCTCCCGTCGTCCTCTTTGTAAGACAATAGGCTTTGGGGGAACCGGCACAACCCTCTAGGGGTGGCCTATCATATATATAATGAGGTGGTATACAACGTTACAATATACACATGTAAATATAGTCTAACACCCTCCCTCAATCTTAGCCACTTTCTAATGAATCTAGAAGGGTAAGATTGCGCCTGCAAGTCTCAAACTGTGGCAAAGGCAATGGCTTGGTGAAGATGTCAGCAAGTTGATCCTTGGAAGAAATAAACTTGATCTGTAGTTGCTTCTGAGAGACACGTTCACGCACAAAGTGATAGTCAACTTCAATGTGTTTCGTTCGGGCATGGAATACCGGATTTGCAGAAAGGTATGTAGCACCGATGTTATCACACCAAAGAACAGGAGGCTGTGATTGGGTATACTTAACTCCTGAAGCAAGGACTGTACCCAGATGATCTCTGATGTGGCATTGGCCACAACCTTATACTCAGCCTCAGTACTGCTACGCGAGACAGTAGCCTGTTTCCGAGCACTCCAGGCAATCAGGTTAGAGCCAAAGAAGACAGCATAACCCCCCGTGGATCGCCTGTCATCCGGATTGTCAGCCCAGTCTGCATCGGAATATGCTGAAAGACAACCAGAGTCAGACGGCCGAATATGCAAACCATGAGCCACTGTGAAACGAATATAGCACAAAATCCGCTTAACAGCAGACCAATGAGTGTCACGGGGTGACTGCAGATACTGGCAGACTCGGTTAACAGCATAGGAAATGTCTGGTCGCGTGATCGTCAAGTACTGGAGCCCACCAACAATACTCCTGTACTCTGTCGCATCAGAAGAAGAAAGAAGCACACCATCAACAACATTGAGCTTATCAGTGGTAGACATGGGTGTAGTCGTCGGTTTGCACTTAAGCATCCCAGCTCGCTGCAACAAATCCAGAGAGTACTTCTTCTGCGTCATAACAAGGCCAACATCACGAGAAGTAACCTCCACACCAAGAAAGTAATGAAGCTTCCCAAGGTCCTTGACCGCAAAATCAGCACCAAGTGAGCGAACAAGCACAGTAGCAGCCGACTGAGAGGAGCTGACCAAAATGATATCATCTACATAGACCAACAAGTACATAGTAACCTCAGGCCTTTGAAGAAGAAACAATGAGGAGTCAGCCGTTGATGATGCAAAACCATGAGCACGAAGAGCCATTGCAAGACGAGCATGCCAAGCACGAGGAG
This sequence comes from Triticum aestivum, assembly GCF_018294505.1. Classification (NCBI taxonomy): domain Eukaryota; kingdom Viridiplantae; phylum Streptophyta; class Magnoliopsida; order Poales; family Poaceae; genus Triticum; species Triticum aestivum. The sequence goes on from NC_057798.1 coordinate 130,315,988, forward strand.
CCTGCTTCAGACCATAAATTGCCTTGGACAGACGACAGAGATGATCAGGGCGATCCGGATCAGAGAAACCCGGAGGCTGGCGCATGTAAACCTCCTCCGCCAAGACACCATGAAGAAAAGCATTTTGAACATCAAGCTGACGAAGAAACCAACCTCGAGTAACAGCCAGAGAGAGAAGAAGTCTGATGGTAGTAGGTTTGACCACTGGACTGAAGGTGTCTTCATAGTCAAGTCCAAAACGCTGTCGAAAACCACGAGCAACCGGACGAGCCTTATAGCGCTCAATGGACCCATCAGAATGCCTCTTCACGTTGAAAACCCATTTGGAATCAATGACATTTACCCGTGATTGTGGAGGAACAAGAGTCCATGTCTGATTGCGAAGAAGCGCTTGATACTCCTGCTCCATGGCCTCTCTCCAATGAGGAATGCGCATAGCAGCTTGATACGTGTGTGGCTCAGAGGATGGATCTGCGAGAGCAGCAGACATGCACGCCGCTAACCAAGCAACTGTGCCATCGTGACGTTGCTTAGGCTGAAAAATGCCACTCCGACTGCGCGTATGTGGACGTAGAGCAGCAGCAGGAGCCGGCGGAGGCGAAGGTGACGGAGACGTGACGGTCGTCGGAGATGCAGGAATCACCTCAGGCGAGCTCGGGACAGACGACTCCGGGCTGCATGGCGAAGACTGGCCTGACGACAGGGGCTCAGAGGCCATGGGCGAACCGAGAGTGGGCGAGGCCAGCTCCGGTGACACCGGCCCAGACGGCCTTGGCGAGGCGAGAGCAGGCGAGGCCGGCCCTGGTGAGAAGGGCCCAGACACCCTAGGCGAGGCAGGGGCGGGCGAGGCCAGGCCTGATGATGACTGCCCCGACGCCCTAGGCAAGACGGGGACCGAGGAGGCCGGCCCAGTCGGCGGGGTTGTAGGGCGCGACGATGGCGAAGGCAGCCCAGAAGCCAGAGGCGACCGGGCCAGGACGTCGATCGGCCGTGCATGAGCACGGAAACCGAGGTCATGCAGGGGCGCCATGTGCTCCTCATGCACAACAGAAGGTGCCGAGGATGAAGGCGATGGCGACGAAGAGGAAGATGGCACTTCCAGAATCTCCAAACGAGCCCCACGACCAGTGCCTGCACCATGGTTAGGCAACAATAGAGGAGAATATGCAACATCATCAAATTGGTCAGAAGCAACAGAGGATGAATGCATGACAGGTGGCTCGGTAGTGGACACAGGGAGTTTGGCAAAGGGAAAAACATGCTCATCAAACACAACATCCCGAGAGATGTAGACACGATTAGTGGGCACATGAAGACATTTGTATCCTTTATGAAGAGAGCTATAACCAAGAAAAACACACTTCTTGGAACGAAACTCGAGCTTACGCTTGTTATATGGACGGAGATGGGGCCAGCAAGCACACCCAAACACCTTGAGAAAGGTGTAGTCCGGTTGTTCATTAAGGAGAACTTCAATGGGAGTCTTCATATTCAAAACACGAGTGGGAGTACGATTGATGAGAAAACATGCAGTGGTGAAAGCATCACTCCAAAAACGAAACAGAACAGATGCATGGGCCAAAAGAGTCAGACCAGCTTCAACAATGTGACGATGCTTACGTTCTACTAAACCATTCTGCTGATGTGTATGTGGACATGCTAAACGGTGAGTGATCCCAAGCGACTGAAAAAAGGAGTTGAGGTTGCGATACTCGCCACCCCAGTCCGACTGAACATGAACAATTTTGTGCTTGAGAAGGCGTTCAACATGTTTTTGGAACTGAACAAAAATGTCAAACACATCAGATTTACGTTTGATAAGATAAAGCCAGGTAAAGCGGCTGTAAGCATCAACAAAACTGATATAGTAATTATGCCCACTAACAGAAGTCTGAGCAGGACCCCATACATCTGAAAACACAAGTTCTAAAGGATGTTTCACCTCACGACTGGACTCCAAAAAAGGAAGTTGATGACTCTTCCCCTGCTGACAAGCATCACACACTGCTACATCTTTATTACTAGACACACTAGGAAGCTCATGACGACGCAAAACCTGCCGGACAATAGGTGTGGCCGGGTGACCAAGACGAGCATGCCACTGTGACGGAGATACCCGAACTCCACTGAAGACGCGAGCGACGCCAGGATGCTCCAGACGATAGAGACCTTGGCAGAGCCGCCCACTAAGAAGAATGTCCCTCGTGCCCCGATCCTTAATAAAAAGATCAAAAGGATGAAATTCACAAAGCACATTATTATCACGAGTGAGTTTAGGAACTGAAAGAAGATTACGTGTCACAGATGGAACTCGAAGAACATTGCGAAGTTGAAGACTCCTATTAGCATGTCTAGTGAGAAGTGATGCTTGACCAATATGAGAGATGTGCATACCTGCTCCATTGGCGGTGTGGATCTTGTCGGAGCCATGGTAGGGTTCACGAGTGTGAAGCTTCCCCATCTCACTGGTCAGGTGCTCTGTCGCCCCAGAGTCCATGTACCAGTGGGGATCAATGGAGTAGGACTGAGTGTGTCCCTGTGGCTTCTGCGGCGGCGGACGATCAGCCATGGCGACCTGACGAGCAAAGTTGCGTGTATCCTTCCCGTCATTGCCGAGACCAAGAAAACCCCGCTGGAAGCGCTTGTGACACTTCGAGGCCCAGTGCCCATCGCGACCACAAAGCTGGCACACACGTGGACCGCCAGCCCCTGGTAGCATCGCAGTAGGAGGAGGGGCCGAGGCGGGTGGTGGTGACTGCCCCGAAGGAGCCCTGGATGAAGCAGAGGAGCGACCACCCTTGGTGGCGGCGTTTGCCGAGAGGGCGCCGTTGCCCCTGGATCGGCGCGTCTCGACTCGTTGCTCAGTAAGCAGGAGGCGTGAAAAGACCTCATGTGCTGGCATGGGCGTGGAGTTGCCCCTCTCATTGATGATCTCGACTAGGGCGTCATACTCCTCATCAAGACCATTGACAATAAACGAGTTGAACTCGGAGTCGGTGAGGGGCTGTCCAATGGAGGCTAGCGTGTCGGCGAGACTCTTGACTTTGTTGTAGAACTCAGTGGCGGTGGAGTCAAGCTTCTGACACTCCCCAAGTTGGCGACGGAGCCCAGATACACGAGCCTGCGACTGTGCCGCAAACGAGCGCTCAAGAATAGTCCATGCCTCGTGGGACGTCTTGGCGAAGACAACAAGCCCAGCAACGGCCGGAGAGAGCGACCCCTGGATGGAGGAGAGGTTCGCCTGATCCTGCCCTGTCCAGACACGGTGAGCCGGATTATAGACCGGACCGTGCACGCTGTCAATCAGCGCAGGAGGGCAAGGGAGAGAGCCGTCGACATAGCCAAGCAGATAGTGACTCCCAAGAAGCGGAAGAACCTGCGCACGCCAGAAGATGTAATTGTCCGACGACAACTTGATGGTGATGAGATGGCCGAAATGAAACGGCGGCGGCGGCTGTGATCCCATTGAGGAGACTGGCTGAGGTGAGACCACCGTGGAGACAGTCAGAGGGGCAGCCGGCGCGATGGCCGCGGTTGACACCGCGAAGCCTGCCAGCGCGACGTCCTCCGCCACCAGCGGCGCAGTGGCCGAGGGCGCGACAGCCGCGGTTGACGGGGCGGCGGTGGTGTGGGCCACAAGCGCCTGCCCGGGCGAAGTAGCAGCCGGCGGGAGCGCGAAAAGGGAGCCGACACTCCGTGTCCCGGTCGGCGCCTGAAGGGAGGCGGCATCCAGCGGCCTCGAGAGAAGTGCCGCGAGGGAGGCCGGCAGAAAACTAGTGGCGGTGGAGCCGGACGCAGCGGCGGACGTCATAGCAGTCGGGCGACGGCGACGGCGGGCGCGGCGGCGGCGGCGGTGGAGGCGGCGGCGGTTTAGGGTTTTTAGGCGGAAGCGGACGTAACCTAGCGTGATACCATGTAAGACAATAGACTTTGGGGGAACCGGCACAACCCTCTAGGGGTGGCCTATCACATATATATATAATGAGGTGGTATACAACGTTACAATATACACATGTAAATATAGTCTAACACTCTTCTCCGGCCGCCCCTTGGCTAGCCGACGCCCGTGCCTCCTTGCCTTCCCGTCGTTCTCTTCTTCGGCATCCCCTTGGCTAGCCGACACCGGTGCCTCCTTGCCTTCCCGTCGTCCTCTTCTCCGGCCGTCCCTTAGCTAGTTGACACCGGTGCCTCCTTGCCTTGGACGCCTCTGCCTTCTCATGTAACTCGACAACCACCGCTCCTGCTCCACCTCGCCGCGCGGTAGGAGCCGTCTCCGCGGCACACGCCCCGACGAGCATCCTCCATCCTCCCGCGCAAGCCATGGCGGCCACTGGCGCACGACAGAATGGGCGCTATGGATAAGAGGAAGGCGTTCCTTTCTGTAAATAAAGGACCGTGGATGGAATACATACGAGTACAGGGTTTATTTCGTAAAATTTGAATCGTTTTCTCAGATCTTCTTAGATAGGGATTGCGGGTTGAATTCTCAGAAAGAGAGGGTGTTTTTTGCAAAATTGCTGACGACGTACGACCAGAAGCAATCGCTGGTTTATTATTAGGGAGAGGATATATATAGACACACACACATACATACACTATTCTGATCATGGGATCATAATAATATTCTGATCACAACCTGAACTGCCTGAGTAACGCACTTGAACTTCCCTTTGTACGAACCCGACCTTTGGGCTATCTTCGCAACCGTGTCTCTCCACGCGAATTATTCTGCTTAGTCGTGTTCTATGTGATATAAGTGTAATCTGCAAACAATTTACAACAACTAAATACCCGTTTTAAATAGGAATCTCGCTCATAGGCGGATTTTGCACTCGGATCATGATGAACTCGCGTTTTTTGCAAATTTTACTGCCTGAGTTGTTCGACCTGAACTTTCCCTGTGCTAGGTTGAGCTTCCGCCAACATTGCCCAAAGGGGCTTGCTATATACCATCGGAAAGCTATGGACACAGGTATCATGGCACAAGTTAAATTTTTGGCAAAATGTAAGCGGTTTAAGAGCAGTTTTGTGAATTGTGTTTTCGATTGCATTTCTAAACCGTTTATCGGAATGAGGTAAATAATATGGCCTTGGAAAGCTGCTATAAAACCGCTCCTTCCACATGTTGAAAGTTTTCTCTAATTTCTTATGGTTAAAGAGTAATTTGAAAAATCGTAAAATTTCGCAAACCAAACAGCCGAGTTCGTATTTTCGAGGCCATTTCTAAACGGCTAATCTAATTGAGGCAATTGATATGGCGTTGGAATGCTTACAAAAATGCGCAAATTTTGCATGTTGAAAGTCTTTTCTAATTTTCAAGTGTTTAAGAGTAATTTAGCAAATGATACAACTTTCACCGAGTTTATATATTCATGCTAATTTTTTAATTTAAGTCCGAATGCAGCAAATGATATGGCATTGGAAAGCTTGAGGAAATGCGAAACTTTTTGTTATGTATTGTTTCTCCTAATTCCCTACGGTTTTAGTTCTATCTTAAAAATGGCTGAAACGTATTTTCACCTTAATTTCCACAAACTTTATCGGAATGGGGCAAATAATATACCGTTGAAAAGCTACGAAAAATGCGAAACTTTTTCATGTTGACAGTTTTCTCTGATTCCCAACCGTTTTCAAGTAATTTCAAAAACGGCGAGATCATTCGTTCTGCCTTTATCACGAAACAGATTCGTCAAAAATGCATAGCGTGAAGTACCTGAACTTCTCGGTATGAAACCTTGAACTTTACTCTATTTTTCACGTGCTTTTTTGCCTGTAGCTCTCCATTCACGCACCGGAACACTCAACGGAATTGGGCAAGTGCTATACCGATGGAAAGCTACTATAGACACGCAACTTTCCTGTGTTGATTATTTTTTTCATATTCGCAACGGTTTTAAAAGTTTTTCATGTGAAATTCATTCAGTGTAGTAGTTGAACTTCCTTTTGTTTTCAGTTGAACTTCTGTGACGTATTTTCGCTTGTAGTTTTTTCATCCATTCATTAGTGTTAAACAAATGATATTCCTTTTGTACAAATCTCTCTCACAATAATTTTTTGAACTTTCTCCGATGAAGGACTTGAACTTATAACAACAAAACTTTTAGCCTTTACTTTTTTATTCTTTTTAATACAAAATACACACCATGTAGTACATGAACTTCTGACAGTTATCAACCTGAACTTCTCTCGGTTATGTGAATTTTTTTAAGTTTTTTATGAATTTTTAATCTGATTTTCTGAATCCTTTTTTTATGAATTTATGAAGCGCTATATTTTTAATAGTTGAACTTCTTTTTATTTTATTTTTGAACTTCTTGTTTCCATTCTTTAATAACGAGGAAATTTTGAGTTTTCTATAATCATCGAACTTCTTCATCTTTTTAATATGGACTTCCTGGTTTTAGTTCTTCATCTTTTATTATGAATTTTGAAGTGCTCTATTTTTAATAGTTGTACTTCTTGTTATTTTAGTTTTGAACTTCTTGTTTGCATTCTTTAATAACTAGGAAAATTTGAGTTTTCTATAATCATTGAACTTCTCCATCTTTTTAATATGGACTTCTTGGTTTTATTTTTAATCCTTTTTTATGAAATTTTTAAGCATTATATTTTTAAAAGTTGAACTTCATGTTATTTTATTTTTGAACTTCTTGTTTCCAAATCTTTAATAACGAGGGAAATCTGAGTTTTCTATAATCATCGAACTTCACCATCTTTTTAATATGGACTTCCTGGTTTTTTTCTTAATCTTTTTTATGAAATTTTAAAGCGCTCTATTTTTAAAAGTTAAACTTCTTGTTATTTAATTTTTGAACTTCTTATTTGCATTCTTTAACAACGAGGAAAATCTGAATTTCCTATAATCATCGAACTTCTCCATCTTTTTAAATTGGACTTCCTGGTTTTATTTTTTCTTAATCTTTTTTATGAAATTTTTGAAATGTTATATTTTTAAAAAGTTAAACTTCTTGTTATTTTATTTTTGAACTTCTTGTTTTCATTCTTTAATAACGAGGAAAATCTGAGTTTTCTATAATCATCGAACTTCTCCATCTTTTTAATATGGACTTCCTGGTTTTATTTTTTCTTAATCTATTTTATGAAATTTTTGAAACGCTCTATTTTTAAAAAGTTGAACTTCTTGTTATTTTATTTTTGAACTTATTATTTCCATTCTTTAATAATGAGGAAAATTTGAGTTTTCTATAATCATCAAACTTGTCCATCTTTTTAATATGGACTTTCTGGTTTTATTTCTTAATTTTTTTAATGAAATTTTGAAGCGCTCTATTTTTAAAAAGCTGAACTTCTTGTTATATTATGCATTTTAAATTTGAGTGTTATCTTATTTCCACTCGATCTATTTTCTGCATATGCCACAACATTGTGCTTCAACTACTCTTTTTGTTACCGCGTTCTCCTATTCTTTTTATCCCAGTATGCTATCATTTTGAACTTCATTGTATCTGACCTGCCGGACAATCTTTTTTTTGTGGGAACTCAACCAAATACATTTTTTTAGATCAAAGCAAATCCCCTGGTGCACATAGTAGCAGCATCACCAACTGTACCCATAGACTATGTTGTTGCATTGAAAGCCAGCTACATCACCAAACTCATCCAAAAAAGTACAGGGGCTGGAGCATGGGTATGAAAAGAGAAAGGCATGCTTGTAACTTCCAAATGACCATTTGTACAGAATTTTTCACATCAAGCTAGTACTGGTGGAGTGTAACAACAAAGAATTTTTTTAGTATAGAGCATCATCTGTTTTAAACGCCCTTGTTATTTAAGTACGACGAACTACAACAGTCACTCTGGTCGAACTTAGCATCCTGTAGGATATGATCGACGCTGATCCCTCTGTATCTCTACGCCTCTCGTGAGAACAGGGGAATGAGGTTAGGGAGATAGAAGCACTAGGAGGCGGCGACCCCTCCCGCCATGCTACAGCAATGCAAAAGTCCAGTGGGTCGGCAATAGCGCAGGAGCTGGCCATAACACGTGTCGAAACATGCATATTCAGTATGAGAAAAGCATCTAGTTCAGTAATTACAAGAACAAGCAGAGGGAAGTCAGTGCTTCTATGCTGAAACCTCAAGACAATACATACATGAGATATATAAAAGGGTCATCCAAGTGCAGTTTTTCAGAGAACAAACTCAAAAAATAAATGTCTAGAGAAGGTCAAATCCTCCTGAAGAGAGAGTTCAGAGAAGACATGGAGGGTCACTACATGTAGGATGATAGAGAGGCGCCGGGAGGAGGGAGGTCTCAACACCGTCCAACGTCGATCTGTGGTGGGTGGCACACAGGTGGTGGGTGATACGTCTCCAACGTATCTATAATTTTTGATTGTTCCATGCTATTATATTACCCCTTTTGGATGTTTATGGGCTTTATTTACACATTTATATCATTTTTGGGACTAACCTACTAACCGGAGGCCCAGCCCGTATTGCTGTTTTTTTGCCTATTTCAGTATTTTGAAGAAAAGGAATATCTAACGGAGTCCAAACGGAATGAAACCTTCGGGAGCATGATTCTTGGAACGAACGTGATCTAGAGGACTTGGAGTGAAAGCCAAGAAGCAGCCGAGGCGGCCACGAGGGTGGAGGGCGCGCCCACCCCTACAGGGTGCGCCCGCCTATCTCGTGGGCCCCTCGGGCGGCCACCGACCTACTTCTTCCTCCTATATATACCCACATACCCCGTAAACATCGAGGAAGCCAACAAAAACAATTTCCACCGCCGTAACCTTCTGTATCCGTGAGATCCCATCTTGGAGCCTTCGCCGGCGCTCCGCCAGAGGGGGAATCGACCACGGAGGGCTTGTAAATCAACACCATAGCCCTTCCGATGAGTTGTGAGTAGTTTACTACAGACCTTCGGGTCCATAGTCATTAGCTAGATGGCTTCTTCTCTCTTTTTGGATCTCAATACCATGTTCTCCCCCTCTCTTGTGGAGATCTATTTGATGTAACTCTTTTTGCGGTGTGTTTGTCGAGATCCGATGAATTGTGGGTTTATGATCAAGTTTATCTATGAGAAATATTTGAATCTCTTCTGAATTATTTACGTATGATTGGGTTATCTTTGCAAGTCTCTTCGAATTATCAGTTTGGTTTGGCCTACTAGATTGATCTTTCTTGCAATGGGAGAAGTGCTTAGCTTTGGGTTCAATCTTGCGGTGTCCTTACCTAGTGACAATAGGGGTAGCAAGGCATGTATTGCATTGTTGCCATCGAGGATAAAAAGATGGGGTTTATATCATATTGCATGAGTTTATCCCTCTACATCATGTCATCTTTCTTAATGTGTTACTCTGTTCTTATGAACTTAATACTCTAGATGCATGCTGGATAGCGGTCGATGTGTGGAGTAATAGTAGTAGATGCAGGAAGGAGTCGGTCTACTTGTCGCGGACGTGATGCCTATATACATGATCATGCCTAGATAATCTCATAATTATTCGCTTTTCTACCAATTGCTCGACAGTAATTTGTTCACCCACCATAATACTTATGCTATCTTGAGAGAAGCCACTAGTGAAATCTATGGCCCCCGGGTCTATCTTTTATCATATAAGCTTTCAATCTACTTTTATTTGCATCTTTACTTTTCCAATCTGTATTATAAAATACCAAAAATATATTTATCTTATCATACTATCTCTATCAAATCTCACTTTCGCAAGTGGCCGTGAAGGGATTGACAACCCCTTTATTGTGTTGGTTGTGAGTTCTTTGTTTGTTTGTGTAGGTGCGTGGGACTTTTGAGGAGCCTCCTACTGGATTGATACCTTGGTTCTCAAAAACTGAGGGAAATACTTATGCTACTATTGCTGCATCACCCTTTCCTCTTCAAGGAAAAACCAACGCAAGCTCAAGATGTAGCAGTGGGCGATGACCCATTTTGGCTGGTTGGAGCGTTGTCTCGTGGCCGAAGGGTGGTGCAAGGAAGGTGGAAGAAGGACGCGGCGGCAGAGGGAGAAGGTCGTGGTGTCAGGAGCAAGAAGTTCACGGCGGTAGGGGAGCCATTGTGCATGGCGTCCCGAGTGGCGGCGCTTGGGGAGGTGGAAGAAGGTCGCTCGTGGTCACGGCGGCAGCGCATCAGGGAGGTATCCCCCATCGGCGGCGCACAACAGCGGTCCAGGGAAGGAGAGACGGGGCGTCGTGGGTTTCGCCCGGGGAGCGGGGAGGATGGTGCTCCGGTGGCCAGGGAGTGGCGCGGCGAGATGCAGGTGCGCCACCCGATGGGTCGCCTGCGGTTGGTTGTAGGGGCCGGCAGAGGCGCGGTTGGAGGCGGGATCCAGGGAGGGAAGGCGATGGCGGCATGATCCACGGAGGGTGACGGGGGCAGCGGTGCGATCCGGGGAGGGAAGCAGCGACCGGTTCTCAGGGAGGGGGCGATGCAGCGGATGTGCGGTGGCCGTACGCTGCGACAGGCCGGTGCCGGCGATGGTGGTTGGCTGGATCGGAGAGGGACTGGGGGCGTGGGGATGGTTGCTGGATTGGGGAGGGAGTGCGGGCGTGGGGAGGTACGGGGGGGTTTTTTTTTTTCCTTTTTGTGTTCGGTGGCATTTTCAGATCTCAGGAACCTCCAGCGGGCCCTATATAGGATGATGGTATTTGGACACTGGAAGTGCTTCGGGACATACCGGGAAGGAATCAGGTCACCCAAAGGGGTTCCGGGCATCCCCCGGCAAGTTATGACCCTTATGCGCCAAAGGAGGGGACAGACCAGCCCACAAAGGGGCCGGTGCGCCCCTTCCCTTGGTTGGCAAGCCCTAGGGAAGGAAAAGGGGGAGGGCTAGCCCCTCCTGCCTTTCCCTCTCATGGGAGAAAGGAAAGGGGGGCCACCCTCCCGTGCCTTTCCCCGCACTCCAAATAAGGAAAGGGGGTCGCCACCTTGGGAGAGACCCCAAGAAGGATTCCTCCTACTTGGGCGCCCCTTGGCTGCTCCTGCCTCCCTCCCACCTATATATATGTGGGAGGGGGGCGTCTAGCACACAACAAACAATTGCCTAGCCGTGTGCGGCGCCCCCTCCACCGTTTACTCCCCTGGTCATATATTTGTAGTGCTTAGGCAAAGCCCTGCAGAGATCACTTCACCATCACCGTCACCACGCCGTCGTGCTGACGAAACTCATCTACTACCTCAACTTCTTGCTGGATCAAGAAAGCGAGGGACGTCACCGAGCTAAATGAGTGCAGAACTCACAGGTGTGATACGTCTCCGTCGTATCTATAATTTTTTATTGTTCCATGCCAATATTATTCACTTTCATATACTTTTTGGCAACTTTTTATATTATTTTTGGGACTAACATATTGATCCAGTGCCCAGTGCCAGTTCCTGTCTGTTGCATGTTTTTTGTTTCGCAGAAACCCAATATCAAATGGAGTCCAAACGGGATAAAAACGGACGGATATTTTTTTTGGAATATTTATGATTTTTGGGAAGTAAAATCAACGCAAAACGGTGTCCGAGGCGGTCATGAGGTAGGGGGGCGCGCCCTACCACCCCAGGCGCACCCCTGGCCCTCGTGGTCCACCCGTAAGGCGGTTGATGCTCTTCTTCTGGCACAAGAAAGATAATTTTATGAGAAAGATCTGGGCGAAAGATTCACCCCAATCGGAGTTACGTATCTCCAGATATAAAGGAAACGGTAAAGGGGTAGAATCTGCCAACGCAGAGAATGCAGAAACAGGGAGATAGATCCAATATCGGAGGGGCTCTCGCCCCTCCCAAGCCATGTGAGCCAAGGACCAGAGGGGAAACCCTTCTCCCATCTAGGGAGAAGGTCAAGGAAGAAGAATAAGAAGGGGGGCTCTCTCTCCCCCTTGCTTCCGGTGGCGCCGGAACGCCGCCGGAGGCCATCATCATCACCGCGATCTTCACCAACACCTCCATCATCTTCACCAACATCTCCATCACCTTCCCCCTTCTATATTCAGCGGTCCACTCTCCCGCAACCCGCTGTACCCTCTACTTGAACATGGTGCTTTATGCTTCATATTATTTTCCAATGATGTGTTGCCATCCTATGATGTCTGAGTAGATTTTCGTTGTCCTATCGGTGATTGATGAATTACTATGATTGGTTTGAGTTGCATGTTTTATTATTGGTGCTGTCCTATTGTGCCCTCCGTGTTGCGCAAGCATGAGGGATTCCTGCTGTAGGGTTTGCAATATGTTTATGTTTGCTTATGGTGGGTTGCGTGAGTGACTGAAACACAAACCCGAGTAAGTAGGTTGTTTGTGTATGGGATAAAAGAGGACTTGATGCTTTAATGCTATGGTTGGGTTTTACCTTAATGAATCTTTAGTAGTTGCGGATGCTTGCTAGAGTTCCAATCATAAGTGCATACGATCCAAGTAGAGAAAGTATGTTAGCTTATGCCTCTCCCTCAAATAGAACTGCAATAGTGATTACCGGTCTAGTAACATAGTCAATTGCTTAGGGGCAATTCCACAAATCCTACCACCACTTTTCCACACTAGCTATATTTACTTTCTTGCTTCTTTATCTAAACAGCCCCTAGTTTTTATTTACGTGTTCTTTACTTTCTTGCAAGTTTACCCGAAAACTCCTACAAAGTACTTCTAGTTTCATACTTGTTCTAGGTAAAGTAAACATTAAGCGTGCGTAGAGTTGTATCGGTGGTCGATAGAACTTGAGGGAATATTTGTTCTACCTTTAGCTCCTCTTTGGGTTCGACACTCTTACTTATTGAAAACTGTTGCGATCCCCTATACTTGTGGGTTATCAAGACCTTTTTCTGGCGCCGTTGCCGGGGAGCAATAGCGTGGGGTGAATATTCTCGTGTGTGCTTGTTTGCTTTATCACTAAGTAATTTTTATTTGCTGTTCTTAGTTGTTCTCTATCTTTAGTTATGGATATGGAACACAAAATACCAAAAAAAATTAGGTATACTTGCTACTCATGAGGATGGGGTAACTCCTAAAACCCTCGATTTCCATCATGAGAAAAATATTTTGTACTACTTTGATAATCCTGAGAAAACCCCATTCAACTTTATAATGGGAGTAATGTTGGATCAACATGAATACTTTAGGGATTATCGCACGACACAAAAAGGGAAACTATTATGGGATCAAATTAATATGTTGAAGTGGTATGCTAGACAACTATGCTCGGAATATGATTATACTTGTTGCTCTAGGATGAATGCTCCACACCTCCCCCTTTCATGCAAATTTAATGTCAATGAAACCTTAGCGTCTTATGCTAATGGTATTGTCACATCCCTAATTCTGATCTGCTCTGGGCTAGCTAGTCATGTGTTGCATCATGTTTATTTTGCTCTTAATCTTGAAATGGGGATTGATTCAAACCCTAGCACCAAATGACTTCAAATAGGCTCAAATAAAATCTTTTTCAATGATCCCAAAATGCCTTTAAAAATGCTCATGATTTCTGGTTAAGGTGGAAACCTCTGCCAAAAAAATGATGAGTTATTTCTAGGACATTTTCGATTTTTGAATTAATCCATATTGTATTTGAGTTGGAGCAAATAAAAGCTATAAATAATTTTATAGCTCCAGATATTTTGAAAATAATTGTGGGTCACTTGTATATTGCAGAGAGCTCCCACAAATAATTTCAGAATTTATAAAAAATGGTTTAGTGCCTAAACTAAACTAGAACAGAGAAAGAAAAATAGAAAAGGGAAACAGAAAAAGGAGAAAACACACCTGGGTAACTTACCTGTAGCAGCAGCCCAGCTGCAGGCCCAGCCACCAGGGGCAGCACTGTCTTCTTCCTCCTGCCAGGAGGAGAAGCAGTTGCGTGCCCGGCGCACAGCCGAGCCGCGCCAGCTCCTGCTTGCCACCTCACGGCGCCTCGGCGCTTCCAACCGTGCCACGGAGATGCCCTCGTTTCCCTCTGTCTCTCTCCCCTCTCACATCCCCCTCTGGCCCTCTCTCTCGCAAGAACAGAGCGCAGCTGAGAGCGCCGACGAGCATCTCCACGTCCACCGCCTCCCCCTAGACCTCTCACCGTACCCGAAAGCTCCGCAACAACGTCTTCTACGCCCTCAACCAGCCAACCAACCGGGGACGCGCTGTATCGCCGCCATCGACATCATCTTCAACCTCCCGACGCCGGAGATCTTCATTGTCGTTTCGTCGCCTCCAGGCCTCCCCCGAGCACGCTGACCATCCCATCGCCCCCTTTGTGAGTTCACGGACCGAAACCCCCTCCCTCGATTTCTCGCCATAGCCGTCGCCCCCTTGAAGACCGAATCGCGCCGCCGCACGAGCTCATCGCCGTCCACGCTTCGGTGACCAGTTGGTCCCGTGCGTGTGCCCGTTGCACTCACAGTACCGCGTAGTACCTCCCTAGCCTGCTAGTTGCTCGAACGCAGGCCGTAGCGCCAAATCCGCGAGCACCCGAGCTCCGGCCGCCGCTGACTTCGTTGCCGCCGCCGCTAGAGCCCACCCCCGCGCAAACCGCTACCACCGTTGGATGCGCCGCTCCGTGGGTGTTCCAGTGAGCCCTTCCGCGCTTCATTTGGCCACCCGTAGCTCAAACCCGAGCATCTCCGGCGAGCCACCACCGTGCTTTTGGTCGCCGGCGTCAACCGCTGACGTGGTCGCTTAATTAGGGCTAATCACCACTAATCCCTCCCTGACAGACGCTGACAGACAGGCCCCACCATGCTAATTAACTACAAGGTAAACCCCTATTTAGCTTTAACCTAACCATGGTGGCCCCACGCGTCAGTTTTGACCAGGCTGACGTGGCCGTTGACTGGGTCCACACGACAGCGACCCTAGACAACACCGTGACACTGACCAGTGGGACCCACTGGTCAGGTTTGACCTGGAACGGGTCAATTGATCTGCTGACGTCACACTGACGTAGTGCTGACGCCATAACTCATTTTCTGAATTAATTTTAATTCAGGAAATTCCAGAAAATCTTACAAACTTCAAAAATTCACATAAATTCAACCGTAACCCAAAATGAAATAATTTATATATGAAAAATGATCAGAAAAATCCAATCTATCCATCTGTACTAGTTTCATGCATGTTAAAGCAACTTAAACCTGCTGTTTACATCAAAACATGATAATGCACTTTATAAATTCATAGTTTGAGTTTGAACTTGAACCTTGGGTTCAAAATAACTCAAACCCATCTAGTTATAGTTGCATTAGGCCAACACACTCATATAGCCATGTCATGAGCATGCATCATATTGTCCATTGCATTGATTGTGTTTCCTTCTCTATTGCCGGCAATTGTCCCCTCTTAGTAGACGTGGTTCCGACGATGAGATCGATGACACTGATGAAGAGCTATACTATCTTCAGAAGTGCCAGGCAAGCAAAACCCCCTTGTTCATTCCGATACAATCCCACTCTCTCGCTCCTTCTCTCTTTTACTGCATTAGGACAACAACGATACAACTGTTACTTGCAACGGTAGTTGAACCCCTTTCCTCTGCATGACCTGTCATTGCCACAGTAAATAGATGAAACCCACTAGCATGAGTAGGAGTTGTTTGAGCCCTATTGTGCCTACTCATTCATGCTTGTTGTCATGCCTACTATTGCTTAGAGTTGAGTCAGGTCTGATTCATCGGGAATGAATCGGAGGTGTGTAAACATGTCCTACTGTTGAGAGCTAAGTGTGTGAACACGATTTGGTAAAGGTAGCGGTTAGAGGCCATGTAGGAGTACGTGGTGGGTTGTCTCATTGCAGCCATCCTCAGGAACTGAGTTCTGTGTTTGTGATCCATGAACAGCTACTACCACACATTGGGTTCCGGTAACTCGGCCCCTCTCGACTTATTAATCAACATGATCTCTGTCCAGGAGTTGCAACTAGTTTCTGGTGTTTGTAGGTAGTGTTAGTAGTCTACCAAGTGGCACCCGGTACAGGTGGGCTTGGGACAGACTAGGCACAGTGGCACGGTGTACCAAGTGGCACCCGGATGGTGGGCTTGGGAACCCTGCTCACATCGTTTGGGGCCGTGAGCGAGAACCCGGCTGGATCTCCTTGCGGATGGAACCCGAATAGGCGATAAACCTGGACGAGAGACTTGTGTGGTTAGTCAGGTCGTGGCCGACTCCCTCGCCAGGCTTCCGCTTGAAGGTAGCCGAGATATACTAGCTGTACATGGCGGTAAGTGGCGAGAGCGTGTGTGAAGAAGTACACCCTTGCAGGGTTAATATGATCTATTCGAATAGCCGTGTCCGCGGAAAAGGACTTCTGGGTTGCCTGTACAGTTCATAGACAAGTGGAAGTGGATACTCTAAAATACGCAAGATAAGCGTGAGTGCTATGGATGGCGTTCTCGTAGGGAGACGGGAGCGGATCCATAGTGGTGTATTGATATGGTGAATATGTGGACTCGTGTGCGCCACCTCAAAAGAGTTACTTGCAGTCGTAGTTCAGGATAGCCACCGAGTCAAAGCTGGCTTGCTGCAGTCAAACTCCACCCCCCCCCTTTGTTGATAATGATGCATATGTAGTTAGTTCTGATGTAAGTCTTGCTGGGTACATTTGTACTCATGTTTGCCTATTTTATGTTTTTGCAGAGAGACTTACGTCTCACTAGTAGTTCTGCGTGGACTTAGACGTTTAGCTTGCTACCTCAGCTACGATCTTGTGCCCTCGGCAGGATCTGGTAGATAGTCAGGCTTTTCAGCCTTTTTCATTTATAGTTGTCTGTACTCAGACAAGTTAAGCTTCCGCTTGTGCTTTGACTGGTATGCTCTGAATGTTGGGTCATGAGACCCATGTTTGTAGTATCTCGCTCCTCGGAGCCTATTGAATAAAATACTTGAGTTGTAGAGTCATGTTGTGATGCCATGTTGTATTTGCACATATTGAGCATATTGTGTGTATGTTATTGAAATGCTTGGTATGTGTGGGATCTGACTATCTAGTTGTTTATCCTTAGTAGCCTCTCTTACCGGGAAATGTCTCCTAGTGCTTCCACTGAGCCATGGTAGCTTGCTACTGCTTCGGAACACTTAGGCTGGCCGGCATGTGTCCTTCTTCGTTCTTGTGTCTGTCCCTTCGGGGAAATGTCACGCGATGAATACCGGAGTCCTGTTAGCCTGCTACAGCCCGGTTCACCGGAGTCCTGCTAGCCCAGTGCTACAGCCTGGATTCACTCGCTGATGACCGACACGTTTGTTGCTGGGTCATGGATGCCTGTCCCTGTAAGTTTGTGCCACTTTGGGTTTATGACTAGCCATGTCAGCCCGAGCTCCTTCTCATATGGATGCTAGCGACACTATCATATACGTGTGCCAAAAGGCGCAAACGGTCCCGGGCAAAGGTAAGGCGACACCCGTGGGAATACCGTGCGTGAGGCCGCAAAGTGATATGAGGTGTTACATGCTAGATCGATGTGGCATTGAGTCGGGGTCCTGACAGCTTTGGTATCAGAGCTTGACTGCCTGTAGGATTACCAAGCCAAACTGGTCGAAGTTGAGTCTAGAAATTCTTTAGTTATATAAGGGAATTGATTGTGGGATGGAATGTAAGGCTCTTTTTACTCCTTTATCCTTATGCCTTCTGATCTGAGTCACTCTTATCTTTCCTACGGGGTTAAGGAACTAGGCCTTCTCTTCTTTCTATCAGGATCACATGTTACTAATCCGTAGACTTATAGGATTGTTGTTTTCAAGCCTCTGTTAAGTTCCTACTACTTCCGTATGTTAATTGTTGATCTCGAAACCTTAATATTGTGCTTCTGAGTGGCGATGCCACCATTTTTGTAGCATGTCTAAATTCTTTTGAGCATTTACATCCGTTATGCTGTCCGAGTCATCCCAGGTTTCTAGACAATCTGATGCACTTGCAATCATTCCTCCATGTTCCTGATGTCCATTTGGGCCAGGTTAATCACACTAATCGGTGAGTTGAGGTACTATGTTGCCTCGGCATATATGTTGAAGCCATTATTATGACCCTAGGTGTCTTAGGGAGTCACCTAGTAATCTAGCAATGCTTGTATTCCCAGTGTGATGATTCTGGCCATCATTCTTGAAAGCATCCCGTGATGCCACTTAGTTAGTAGGCATTCTATCCCTGGGTTTTGAACCCGAGATTCACCCTACTTATTTTATGTTGATAGTGTTTGCTAGTTCCTTTAGGATATTAGTAACCTTTGCGTTAGTCCTCGAGGTCTGTGGTATATCGTTCTTCCAAATACCATGAACCATTCTTGGCAGGAGTTCTTTTGAACCAAAAGATCACAACTAGAGTGCTCTTGATGAGTTCTCCATTCTATATCGTGAATCTGCCAGTTCTACCTTCCCTGCATGAGTTATCTAGAGGAAATGTTGAGCTTTGCTCGACATACTAATCTATGCATCCACAACTCAGAAAGATATTTGTTCCTTTGAGTTGTCCCTCTTTAGTTGTCTTCTGACCTGCGTCTATCAATTGATAGTCAGGAGTAGTGGTGCAATCATGGTTATCGATGCCTATTACTCTTGTGGTCCGTCAAGCCATTCTATTCCGGAATGACTAGGAGAAACAAACTCCAGTACCTTGTCCATTTCTAGGATTGGGTCAAAGCAGTTGTATTTCGTAGATCAAAATGCCAACTCAGTTCATTTTCTATTCTACCCTGAAGTATTACCCACTGTATGTCAGGAACATCATGAGAGTTGCACCTCCTCTTATGAATTCTTCACGCAGTGATACTTCTCGCCATCATTTTCATTTCTCGGTTCCCGTGTTGTTGCAACTGGAACGCCGACAAGTGAATCATGATGTGTGAAATCTATACTCCTAGCAACTCGGTTGCTTGGTAGTTAAATAGAAAATAACCTCATTCTTAGCGTGTTGGTTGTTGAATCATCATCCTAAGATTAATCGTGCTACCTAGTCCTTATTTCCTGGTGCACTCTTCGATCAATGAGTTAGGATTGTGCCAATCCCTCGCTTATTTGATCATATCGTCTTGGCCTGAAAAGCAAGATTGTTCTCAAGCTTAGTAACATATCGGTGGTTCGTGATTTTCCGATTATCTTCTTGGAAGTATCACCGGGTTGTCACCTGACCGCTATGTTGAACTCGTGATCAAGTTGGTTCCCGAACCCACCCTTTCTCCAAGAATTCGTGTTGGATACCCTGAGCTAGTTGGTTAAGCTAAACAAAAACTTGGAGAGTTGGAAGATAAAAGCTTGTCCTACTCAGTTCATTCCAAAGGGATATCCTTGTGTGTGTGTATCAAAGAAAGATGTTATCCTCATTGATCGATCCTCGTGATCAGTTGTTGGATCAATTATCTTGTTAAAACTTTGATTTGAGTGTGGGCTATCGTCAAGTCAAAACAGAACCAACGATATTCGTAATGTTGTCTTACTCGTGGTTGATCCCTCGAGCATACACCATTACATCTTTTGGTCTGACCGATGCTATCACCTTGTTCACATAATTATGGAATTCCATTTATATGGAATCCTGGGTGAATTGTTGCTGAGCCCATCGATGACATCCTTATCTTTTCCATAATTGTGTTGAATATTAAGCTAGTGTTGGAAACTTTGTAAGCAATGCCTTAGTGTTTCGTTCATGAAGGATATGTTCGATGAAAGAAGTGACTTTCTTTGATTCACGTGCATTTGATGCAAGTTGCCACCGTGAATTCGAGAAAGATTATTTTTGCCTCCTCCGGAATCATCCCAAGTCAGTCAAGCATATGTGCGAAGTATTCTATGGTTTGGGGACTTGCAACCTTCATCCCATATGTATTCCCTAGCACCCCAAGCCACTGATTAACTTGTTCAAGGAAAAGGAGTTGACGTGCGAATACTAGTTCATGCACAAGACTTCGATATCCTCGTTGATGGTTCCCCACCTGAACTCGGTAGTATTTTATTATAAGACTCCTGTGTGGTCATGCTTGTCCGGGACAGCGTGTTCACATGTGTGTAGCAGAACTAGCTCATGTTTTGGAGCTTCCTATCGTAGTTCATTTCCCGAGAATCTCGCAACATTATCTCATCGGTTTGTGTTGCAAACCTTCTTTTCCAGACATGTTGTCTGAAATATTCTGTTACCAACCGGATCTGAATCTCTGGCAGATATGATGGTTGGAACCTCTTCCAAGAACTATGATATAGGTTCCAGTGAAGTGGACGCACCTAGCTGGAAGCGCTATTGTTGTAGTATCTTGATTAAGCCGTTTGGTCACCTCCCATGAGGATCTCGCATGACTTATTCTAGAAATTGATCCTTATGGATTTTGTGCTCCCGAAGTCCGACCTCTACTTGATGGCCATGTCGATGCTTTTAAGCATGATCGTGGTAGCTAGCACATCAAGGAGAACATTAGAAGCGGAGTGCTAAATGTCTCTCGGTCGATCATCCAGATTTTGTCCCCTTGGCCTCGCTAAGGTGAAATCTGAGGAAGTGTTATTATCCTTTGCATCTGCATCCCCCACCAATATCCATCATGGTAGTATGTTGTGTTGCCAGGATCCTTGTCACGGATGTTGGTAAAACCTTGATGAATATGGAAATGCTCAAGTTCTTGAGAGCACGCAGAAGCGCTAGGTGTTATCATCGGCACTAACTAGGATTGCTCTCAGTTTCCTCGGTAACGCTATAACTTTTCAAATAGTAGTCTCACTCTCTACTATTGAGCTTCTCCCCAGTTACTAAAATCATCCCTTGTGTTGTTTTTAACAAGGTAATCCACATCATCCATTCTAATCCGGGTATGCCATTCTACTGAACCCCTCCAAATGGTCGCTCGAGAATTGCCTTAGGCTGGTACAAAGAGTTTCAATGATCTCTGAATCAAAGGTAATTCTTTTTGCCACTTAAGGGGTTATTTCTACGAGTCACCTTCCCTAAGGTGCCCCGTTATGGTACCATGGCAACTCAACTCCTCGCTATGTTGACAATCGTTCACCACCTTCTTAAGTGTGGAATTGTTGTCTACCTAGTGAACCCTTGTCATCTGTTCCACTCCATCCCTCTAGATGTGTGCTTCGTGTCTCAGCTCGAGAGATGTTGCTATGTCTCACTCCGTGAGTTGATCCTGAGTTGCTTGATTTTCGACATGATGGATTCTTTTAGAGTTTTCCCTATCCTCTAATTGTCATGCTGGCTGCAGTTCTCAGAGCAAGACGATGAGACAAAGATGGTGATTGAATCAACGTTCATTTGAAGTGCAACCTGGATCGTGAAGATTGCATTAGTTGCGTTCCCCCATCATCTTACCCTACGCTTGAATCTCGGGACGAGATTCCTGTTTAGTGGGGGCGAGTTGTCACATCCCTAGTTCTGATCTGCTCTAGGCTAGCTAGTCATGTGTTGCATCATGTTTATTTTGCTCTTAATCTTGAAATGGGGATTGATTCAAACCCTAGCACCAAATGACTTCAAATAGGCTCAAATAAAATCTTTTTCAATGATCCCAAAATGCCTTTAAAAATGCTCATGATTTCTGGTTAAGGTGGAAACCTCTGCCAAAAAAATGATGAGTATATTTCTAGGACATTTTGGATTTTTGAATTAATCCATATTGTATTTGAGTTGGAGCAAATAAAAGCTATAAATAATTTTATAGCTCTAGATATTTTGAAAATAATTGTGGGTCACTTGTATATTGCAGAGAGCTCCCACAAATAATTTCAGAATTTATAAAAAATGGTTTAGTGCCTAAACTAAACTAGAACAGAGAAAGAAAAATAGAAAAGGGAAACAGAAAAAGGAGAAAACCCACCTGGGTAACTTACCTGTAGCAGTAGCCCAGCTGCAGGCCCAGCCACCAGGGGCAGCACTGTCTTCTTCCTCCTGCCAGGAGGAGAAGCAGCTGCGTGCCCGACGCACAGCCGAGCCGCGCCAGCTCCTGCTTGCCACCTCACGGCGTCTTGGCGCTTCCAACCGCGCCACGGAGATGCCCTTGTTTCCCTCTATCTCTCTCCCCTCTCACATCCCCCTCTGGCCCTCTCTCTCGCAAGAACAGAGCGTAGCTGAGAGCGCCGACGAGCATCGCCGCGTCCACCGCCTCCCCCTAGACCTCTCACCGTACCCGAAAGCTCCGCAAACTTCTATGCCCTCGACCAGCCAACAACCCGGGGACGCGCTATATCGCCGCCATCGACATCATCTTCAACCTCCCGACGCCGGAGATCTTCACCGTCGTTTCATCGCCTCCAGGCCTCCCCCGAGCACGCTGACCATCCCATCGCCCCCTTTGTGAGTTCACGGATCGAAACCCCCTCCTCCCCGCCTCGATTTCTCGCCGTAGCCGTCGCCCCCTTGAAGAGCGAATCGCGCCGCCGCACGAGCTCGTCGCCGGCCATGCTTCGGTGACCAGTTGGTCCCGTGCGTGTGCCCGTTGCACTCACAGTAACGCGTAGTACCTCCCTAGCCTGCTACTTGCTCGAACGCAGGCCGTAGTGCCAAATCCACGAGCACCCGAGCTCCGGCCGCTGCTGACTTCGTTGCCGCCGCCGCCAGAGCCCACCCCCGCGCAAACCGCTACCACCGTTGGATGCGCCGCTCTGCGGGCGTTCCAGCGAGCCCTTCCGCGCTTCGTTTGGCCGCCCGTAGCTCAAACCCGAGCATCTCCGGCGAGCCACCGCCGTGCTTTTGGTCGCCGACGTCAACCGCTGACGTGGTCGCTTAATTAGGGCTAATCACCGCTAATCCCTCCCTGACAGACGCTGACAGACCGGCCCCACCATGCTAATTAACTACAGGGTAAACCCCTGTTTAGCTTTAACCTAACCACGGTGGCCCCACGGGTTAGTTTTGACCATGCTGACGTGGCCGTTGACTGGGCCCACACGGCAGCGACCCTAGACAGCACCGTGACACTGACCAGTGGGACCCACTGGTCAGGTTTGACCTGGAACGGGTCAGTTGACCTGCTGACATCACAGTGACGTAGTGCTGACGCCATAACTCATTTTCTGAATTAATTTTAATTCAGGAAATTCCAGAAAATGTTACAAACTTCAAAAATTCACATAAATTCAACCCTAGCCCAGAATGAAATAATTTATATATGAAAAATGATCAGAAAAATCCAATCTATCCATCTGTACTAGTTTCATGCATGTTAAAGCAACTTAAACCTGCTGTTTACATCAAAACATGATAATGCACTTTATAAATTCATAGTTTGAGTTTGAACTTGAACCTTGGGTTCAAAATAACTCAAACCCATCTAGTTATAGTTCCATTAGGCCAACACACTCATATTGCCATGTCATGAGCATGCATCATATTGTGCATTGCATTGATTGTGTTTCCTTCTCTGTTGCCGGCAATTGTCCCCTCTTAGTAGACGTGGTTTCGACGATGAGATCGATGACACCGATGAAGAGCTATACTATCTTCAGAAGTGCCAGGCAAGCAAAACCCCCTTGTTCATTCCGATACATTCCCACTCTCTCGCTCCTGCTCTCTTTTACTGCATTAGGACAACAACGATACAACTGTTACTTGCAACGGTAGTTGCACCCCTTTCCTCTGCATGACCTGTCATTGTCATAGTAAATAGATGAAACCCACTAGCATGAGTAGGAGTTGTTTGAGCCCTATTGTGCCTACTCATTCATGCTTGTTGTCATGCCTACTATTGCTTAGAGTTGAGTCAGGTCTGATTCATCGGGAATGAATCAGAGGTGTGTAAACATGTCCTACTGTTGAGAGCTAAGTGTGGGAACACGATTTGGTAAAGGTAGCGGTGAGAGGCCATGTAGGAGTACGTGGTGGGTTGTCTCATTGCAGCCGTCCTCAGGAACCGAGTTCTGTGTTTGTGATCCATGAACAGCTACTACCACACATTGGGTTCCGGTAACTCGGCCCCTCTCGACTTATTAATCAACATGATCTCTGTCCAGGAGTTGCAACTAGTTTCTGATGTTTGTAGGTAGTGTTAGTAGTCTACCAAGTGGCACCCGGTACAGGTGGGCTTGGGACAGACTAGGCACAGTGGCACGTTGTACCAAGTGGCACCCGGATGGTGGGCTTGGGAACCCTGCTCACATCATTTGGGGCCGTGAGCGACACCCCGGCCGGATCTCCTTGCGGATGGAACCCGAATAGGCGATAAACCTGGACGAGAGACTTGTGTGGTTAGTCAGGTCGTGGCCGACTCCCTCGCCAGGATTCCGCTTGAAGGTAGCCGAGATATACTAGCTGTACATGGCGGTAAGTGGCGAGAGCATGTGTGAAGAAGTACACCCTTGGAGGGTTAATATGATCTATTCGAATAGCCGTGTCCGCGGAAAAGGACTTTTGGGTTGCCTGTACAGTTCATAGACAAGTGGAAGTGGATACTCTAAAATACGCAAGATAAGCGTGAGTGCTATGGATGGCGTTCTCGTAGGGAGACGGGAGCGGATCCATAGTGGTGTATTGATATGGTGAATATGTGGACTCGTGTGCGCCACCTCAAAAGAGTTACTTGTAGTCGTAGTTCAGGATAGCCACCGAGTCAAAGCTGGCTTGCTGCAGTCAAACTCCACCCCCACTTTGTTGATAATGATGCATATGTAGTTAGTTCTGATGTAAGTCTTGCTGGGTACATTTGTACTCACGTTTGCCTATTTTATGTTTTTGCAGAGAGACTTACGTCTCACTAGTAGTTCTGCGTGGACTTCGACGTTTAGCTTGCTACCTCAGCTACGATCTTGTGCCCTCGGCAGGATCTGGTAGATAGTCAGGCTTTTCAGCCTTTTTCATTTATAGTTGTCTGTACTCAGACAAGTTAAGCTTCCGCTTGTGCTTTGACTGGTATGCTCTGAATGTTGGGTCGTGAGACCCATGTTTGTAATATCTCGCTCCTCGGAGCCTATTGAATAAAATACTTGAGTTGTAGAGTCATGTTGTGATGCCATGTTGTATTTGCACATATTGAGCATATTGTGTGTATGTTATTGAAATGCTTGATATGTGTGGGATCTGACTATCTAGTTGTTTATCCTTAGTAGCCTCTCTTACCGGGAAATGTCTCCTAGTGCTTCCACTGAGCCATGCTAGCTTGCTACTGCTCCGGAACACTTAGGCTGGCCGGCATGTGTCCTTCGTTCCTGTGTCTGTCCCTTCGGGGAAATGTCACGCGATGAATACCGGAGTCCTGTTAGCCTGCTACAGCCCGGTTCACCGGAGTCCTGCTAGCCCAGTGCTACAGCCTGGATTCACTCGCTGATGACCGACACGTTTGATGCTGGGTCATGGATGCCTGTCCCTGTAAGTTTGTGCCACTTTGGGTTTACGACTAGCCATGTCAGCCCGGGCTCCTTCTCATATGGATGCTAGCGACACTATCATATACGTGTGCCAAAAGGCGCAAACGGTCCCGGGCAAAGGTAAGGCGACACCCGTCGGAATACCGTGCGTGAGGCTGCAAAGTGATATGAGGTGTTACATGCTAGATCGATGTGGCATTGAGTCAGGGTCCTGACAGGTACATATGATTACTATGATGTGGAACAAATAGAAGAATTTGTTGCTTTTAAGGCTGCTTATGAAATTGAAGCTTTGTTTGGAAAGTATGAAGCTTTAGATGATGATGTTTATAGGCCTGGAAATCTTGCTATACTTAGATATTGCTATGCAAATTATAAATACAATTACTACATTAATGCATTTATTAAGAAAGTCTCCGCTGTCCAAGAAGAGACTAATATTTTGCAGGAAGCTATGGAAGAAGAAATTGATGAAACTGTGAGCTCATTGGATGAAAAAGACGATGAGGAGAGCGAAGAACAAAAGGAGGAGGAACGGATTAGCTACCCGTGCCCACCTTCTAATGAGAGTAACCCTCCAACTCATACATTATTTAATTCCCCTTCGTGCTTACCGAAGGATGGTTGCTATGATGATTGCTATGACGATTGTTATGATCCCGTTGATTCTCTTGAAATATCCCTTTTTGATGATGCTTGCTATGCTTATGGCCAAGATGCCAATATGAATTATGCTTTTGGATATGAACTTGCTATAGTTCCTTATGTTAAACATGAAATTGTTGTTATTGCACCCACGCATGATAGTCCTATTATCTTTTTGAATTCTCCCGACTACACTATATCGGAGAAGTTTGTGCTTATTAAGGATTATATTGATGGGTTGCCTTTTACCGTTGCACATGATGATTTTAATAGATATAATATGCATGTGATTGCTGCTCCTACTTGCAATTATTATGAGAGAGGAACTATGTCTCCACCTCTGTATGTTTCCAATATGATAAAATTGCAAGAAACTGCTTATACTATGCATTGGCCTTTACTTTGTGTGCATGAATTGTTCTTTTATGACATGCCGATGCATAGGAAGAGAGTTAGACTTCGTTGTTGCATGATATATGTTACTTTGTGCTCACTACTAAATTACAAATCATTGTTAATTAAAATTGGCTTTGATATACCTCGGAATCCGGGTGGATCCATTACTTGAGCACTAAATGCCTAGCTTAATGGCTTTAAAGAAAGCGCTGCCAGGGAGACAACCCGGAAGTTTTAGAGAGTCATTTATTTCTGTTGATTACTTTCATATAGTTTAAAAACAAAAAAAAATAAAGAGGGGAACCTAAAAACTTTTCAAAAAGGAAAGTGAAAGTGAGAAAGACAAGCATTGTTGAAGTGGGAGCTAGCCTTGAACTTTGTTCATGCTCACGGGAACTTTGTGAGTCTTGATTACAGAAAATTTTCATCAAAAATAATTATCTCCTTGTACAATTCCATTGTATTATAAAAATAATGTGCCAAGGTTTGCCTTTAGGATGTTTACAATGCTTGTTGGTTTGTACGGTGCATGACAGAAACTTTGGCTGTAGTGCGCGATTTTACATTTTTAACCAGAACGTAAATTGGTTCTGATTCCTTTTGCACTGTCTTGCTATACAAATTTTTTAGTTTTCCTAATTTTTTTAGAATTTTTGGGATACCAGAAGTATGGTGAGTTGTCAGATTGCTACAGACTGTTCTGTTTTTGACAGATTCTGTTTTTGATGCATAGTTTGCTTGTTTTGATGAATCTATCAATTTATATCAGTGGATTAAGCCATCGAAAAGCTATATTACAGTAGAAACAATGCAAAAACAAAATATGAATTGGTTTGCAACAGTACTTAGAGTGGTGATTTGCTTTATTATACTAACGGATCTTACCGAGTTTTCTGTTGAAGTTTTGTGCGGATGTAGTGTCTAATCGAGGATGTTTCGATGTGAGAAGAAGGAAAAGAGGCAAGAGCTCAAGCTTGGGGATGCCTGAGGCACCCCAAGTAAATATTCAAGGAGACTCAAGCGTCTAAGCTTGGGGATGCTGGGGAGGCATCCCCTCTTTCTTCAACAAGTATCGGTATGTTTTCGAATTCGTTTCGTTCATGCATTATGTGCAAGTCTTGGAGCGTCTTTTGCAATTAGGTTTTTATTTTTCTTTTATGCACCATGCTGGTATGAGATAGTCCTTGGTTGATTTATAGAATGCTCATTGCACTTCACTTAAATCTTTTGAGTGTGGCTTTATAGTATGCTTCGTGTGCTTCACTTATATCATTTGAAGTTGGATTGCCTGTTTCTCTTTACATAGAAAACCACCATTTGTAGAATGCTCTTTTGCTTCACTTATACTTGTTAGAGCATGGGCATATCTTTTGTAGAAAGAATTAAGCTCTCTTGCTTCACTTATATCTATTTCGAGAGATGACAGGAATTGGTCATTCACATGGTTAGTCATAAAATCCTACATAAACTTGTAGATCGCTGAATATGATATATTTGATTCCTTGCAATAGTTTTGCGATATAAAGGTGGTGATATTAGAGTTATGCTAGTGGGTGGTTGTGGATTGTAGAGACACTTGTGTTGAGGTTTGCAAGTCCCATAGCATGCACGTATGGTAACCGTTGTGTGACAAATTTGAAGCATGGGTGTTTCTTTGATTGTCTTCCTTATGAGTGGCGGTCGGGGACGAGCGATGGTCTTTTCCGACCAATCTATCCCCCTAGGGGCATGCGTAGTAGTACTTTGCTTCGAGGGCTAATAAACTTTTGCAATAAGTATATGAGTTCTTTATGACTAATGTGAGTCCATGGATTATACGCACTTTTACCTTTCCATCTTTGCTAGCCTCTTCGGTACCGTGCATTGCCCTTTCTCACCTCGAGAGTGGTGCAAACTTTGCCGGTGCATCCAAACCCCGTGATATGATACGCTCTATCACACATAAGCCTCATTATATCTTCCTCAAAACAGCCACCATACCTACCTATCATGGCATTTCCATAGCCATTCCGAGATATATTGCCATGCAACTTCCATCATCATCATATTCATGACTTGAGCATTCATTGTCATATTGCTTTGCATGATCGTAAGATAGCTAGCATGATGTTTTCATGGCTTGTCCGTTTTTTGATGTCATTGCTACGCTAGATCATTGCACATCCCGGTACACCGCCGGAAGCATTCATATAGAGTCATATCTTTGTTCCAGTATCGAGTTGTAATATCGAGTTGTAAGTAAATAAAAGTGTGATGATCATCATTATAGAACATTGCCCCATAAAAAAAGAGGGGAAGGCCAAAGAAGCCTAAATAAAAAAAGGGGGCCAAAGAAGCCCACCAAAAAAAAGAAAAAAAGAAAAGGGGCAATGTTACTATCTCTTTTTCCACACTTGTGCTTCAAAGTAGCACCATGTTCTTCATGTAGTGAGTCTCATACCTTGTACTTCAAAGTAGCACCATGTTCTTCATATAGATTGTCTCCTATGTTGTCACTTTCATATACTAGTGGGAATTTTCATTATAGAACTTGGATTGTAAGTTCCAACGATGGGCTTCCTCAAATGCCCTAGGTCTTCATGAGCAAGCAAGTTGGATGCACACCCACTTAGTTTCTTTTGTTGAGCTTTCATACACTTATAGCTCTTAGTGCATCCGTTGCATGGAAATCCCTACTCCTCGCATTGACATCAATTGATGGGCATCTCCATAGCCCGTTGATTAGCCGCGTCGATGTGAGACTTTCTCCTTTTTTTGTCTTCTCCACATAACCTCCATCATTATATTCTATTCCACCTATAGTGCTATATCCATGGCTTTCGCTCATGTATTGCGTGAGGGTTGAAAAAGCTGAAGCGCGTCAAAAAGTATGAACCAATTGCTCGGCTTGTCATCGGGGTTGTGCATGATGGGGGCATTTTGTGTGATGAAAATGAAGCATGGCCAAACTGTATGATTTTGTAGGAATAAGCTTGCTTTGGCCTTGTTGTTTTGAAAAGACATGATTGCTTTATTGGTATGCTCAAAGTATTATTGTTTTTATGTCAAATGATAGACTATTGCTTTGAATCACTCGTGTCTTAATATTCATGCCATGATTAGACATATGATCAAGATTATGCTAGGTAGCATTCCACATCAAAAATTATTCTTTTTTATCATTTACCTACTCGAGGACGAGCAGGAATTAAGCTTGGGGATGCTGATACATCTCCATCGTATCTATAATTTTTGATTGTTCCATGCCAATATTATTCACTTTCATATACTTTTTGGCAACTTTTTATATTATTTTTGGGACTAACATATTGATCCAGTGCGCAGTGCCAGTTCCTGTCTGTTGCATGTTTTTTGTTTCGCCGAAACCCAATATCAAAAGGAGTCCAAATGGGATAAAAACGGACGGATATTTTTTTTGGAATATTTATGATTTTTGGGAAGTAAAATCAACGCAAAACGGTGTCCGAGGTGGTCACGAGGTAGGGGGGCGCGCCCTACCCCCCCAGGCGCGCCCCTGGCCCTCGTGGTCCACCCGTAAGGCAGTTGATGCTCTCCTTCTGGTGCAAGAAAGATAATTTTATGAGAAAGATCTGGGCAAAAGATTCACCCCAATCGGAGTTACGTATCTCCAGATATAAAGGAAACGGTAAAGGGGTAGAATCTGCCAACGCAGAGAACGCAGAAACAGAGAGATAGATCCAATCTCGGAGGGGCTCTGGCCCCTTCCAAGCCATGGGAGCCAAGGACCAGAGGGGAAACCCTTCTTCCATCTAGGGAGAAGGTCAAGGAAGAAGAATAAGAAGGGGGGCTCTCTCCTCCTTGCTTCCGGTGGCGCCGGAACACCGCTGGAGGCCATCATCATCACCGCGATCTTCACCAACACCTCCATCATCTTCACCAACATCTCCATCACCTTCCCCCTTCTATATTCAGCGGTCCACTCTCCCGCAACCCGCTGTACCCTCTACTTGAACATGGTGCTTTATGGTTCATATTATTTTCCAATGATGTGTTGCCATCCTATGATGTCCGAGTAGATTTTTGTTGTCCTATCGGTGATTGATGAATTGCTATGATTGGTTTGAGTTGCATGTTTTATTATTGGTGCTGTCCTATTGTGCCCTCCATGTCACGCAAGCGTGAGGGATTCCTGCTGTAGGGTTTGCAATATGTTTATGATTTGCTTATGGTGGGTTGCGTGAGTGACTGAAACACAAACCCGAGTAAGTAGGTTGTTTGCGTATGGGATAAAAGGGGACTTGATGCTTTAATGCTATGGTTGGGTTTTACCTTAATGAATCTTTAGTAGTTGCGGATGCTTGCTAGAGTTCCAATCATAAGTGCATATGATCCAAGTAGAGAAAGTATGTTAGCTTATGCCTCTCCCTCAAATAGAATTGCAATAGTGATTACCGGTCTAGTAACGTAGTCAATTGCTTAGGGGCAATTCCACAACTCCTGCCACCACTTTTCCACACTTGCTATATTTAATTTCTTGCTTCTTTATCTAAACAGCCCCTAGTTTTTATTTACGTGTTCTTTACTTTCTTGCAAGTTTACCCGAAAACACCTACAAAGTACTTCTAGTTTCATACTTGTTCTAGGTAAAGTAAACATTAAGCGTGCGTAGAGTTGTATCGGTGGTCGATAGAACTTGAGGGAATATTTGTACTACCTTTAGCTCCTCGTTGGGTTCGACACTCTTACTTATCGAAAACTGTTGTGATCCCCTATACTTGTGGGTTATCAAGGTGTCGTACGTCCGGTACTCGATCGGTGAATCACGAAGAAAGTTCGACTACATCAACCACATTGTGTAACGCTTCCACTTACTGTGTAAGAGTGTACGTAGACACACTCTCCCCCTCGTTTCTATGCATCTCCGTGGATAGATCATTGCGTGTGCATAGAAATTTTTTATTTTCCATGCAACGTTTCCCAACAGTGGCATCATGAGCCAGGTCTATGCGTAGATGATATGCACAAATAGAATACAAAGAGTTGTGGGCGGTGATAGTCATACTGCTTACCACCAACGTCTTATTTTGATTCGGCGGTATTGTCGGATGAAGCGGTCCGGACCAACCTTACATGTCCACGTACATGAGACTGGTTCCACCGACAGACATGGAACTAGTTTTGCATAAAGGTGGCTGGTGGGTGTCTATTTCTCCTACTTTAGTTGAATCGAATTTGACTGCGGCCGGTCCTTGAAGAAGGTTAAAACAACAAACTTGATAAATCATCGTTGTGGTTTTTGTCGTAGGTAAGATCAGTTCTTGCTAGAAGCCCATAGCAGCCACGTAAAACTTACAACAACAAAGTAGAGGACGTCTAACTTGTTTTTGCAGGGCATGTTGTGATGTGATATGGTCAAGACATGATGTGATATACGTTATTGTATGAGATGATCATGTTTTGTAAGTTATCGGCAACCGACAGGAGCCTTATGGTTGTCTCTTTATTGTATGAAATGCAAACACCATGTAATTGCTTTACTTTATCACTATGCGTTAGCGATAGTTGTAGAAGCAATAGTTGGCGAGACGACCACGACGCAACGATGGAGATCAAGGTGTCAAGCCGGTGACAATGGAGATCATGACGATGCTTTGGAGATGGAGATCAAAAGCACACGATGACGATGGCCATACCATGTCACATATTTTGATTGCATGTGATGTTTATCTTTTATGCATCTTATTTTGCTTAGTACGGCCGTAGCATTATAAGATGATCCCTTAACTAAATTTCAAGGTAAAAGTGTTCTCCCTGAGTATGCACCATTGCTACAGTTCATCGTGTTGAGACAGCACGTGATGATCGGGTGTGATAGACTCTATGTTCACATACAACGGGTGCAAGATAGTTTTGCACATGCGGAATACTTGGGTTAAACTTGATGAGCCTAGCATGTACAGACATCGCCTCGAAACACTGGAGACCAAAAGGTCGAACGTGAGTCATATAGTAGATATGATTAACATAGAGATGTTCACCATTGATGACTACCCCATCTCACGTGATGATCGGACATGGGTTAGTTGATTTGGATCACGTATCACTTATATGACTTGAGGGATGTCTATTTAAGTGGGAGTTCTTAAGTAATTTGATTAATTGAACTTAATTTATCATGAACTTAGTCCTGATATTATTTGCAAATTATGTCATAGATCAATAGCTTGCAAGATAGCTCCCCGTTTATTTTTGATATGTTCCTAGAGAAAAATAAGTTGAAAGATGATAGTAGCAATGATGCGGACTTGGTCCGTGATCTGAGGATTATCCTCATTGTTGTACAGAAGAATTATGTCCTTAATGCACCGCTAGGTGACAGACCTATTGCAGGAGCAGATGTAAACGTTATGAACGTATGGAAACTCGGTATGATGACTACTTAATAGTTTTGTGCACTATGCTTTACGGCTTAGAACCTGGACTTCAAAAGTGTTTTGAACGCCTCGAAACATATGAGATGTTCCAAGAGCTGAAATTGGTATTTTAGACTCATGACCGTGTCGAGATGTATGAGACCTCTGACAAGTACTTTGCCTACAAGATGGAGGAGAATAGCTCAACTAGTGAGCATGTGCTCAGAATGTCTGGGTACTACAATCGCTTGAATCAAGTGGGGGTTAATCTTCTAGATAAGATAGTGAGTGACAGGGTTCTCTGGTCACTGTCA
Source organism: Triticum aestivum (assembly GCF_018294505.1). Classification (NCBI taxonomy): domain Eukaryota; kingdom Viridiplantae; phylum Streptophyta; class Magnoliopsida; order Poales; family Poaceae; genus Triticum; species Triticum aestivum. Next base: position 130,348,934 of record NC_057798.1, read on the forward strand.
CCAAGCTACTAGAACTTCGTGATGAACTATAATATGCAAGGGATGACAAAAACGATTCTCGAGCTCTTCGCGATGCTGAAATCAGCAAAGGTAGAAATCAAGAAAGAGCATCAAGTGTTGATGGTTAACAAGACCACTAGTTTCAAGAAAAAAGGCAAGGGAAAGAAAGAGAACTTCAAGAAGAATGGCAAACAAGTTGCCGCTCCCGTGAAGAAGCCCAAAGCTAGACCTAAGCCAAAAACTGAGTGCTTCTACTGCAAAGGGAATGGTCACTGGAAAGCGAAACTACCCAAAATACTTGGCGGATAAGAAGGATGGAAAAATGAACACAGATATATTTGATATACATGTTATTGATGTGTACTTTACTAGTGTTCATAGTAACCCCTGGGTATTTGATACCGGTTCAGTTGCTAAGGTTAGTAACTCGAAATAGGAGTTGCAAAATGATCCAAGACTAGTTAAGGGCGAGGTGACGATGTGTGTTGTAAGTGATTCCAAGGTTGATAAGATCACCATCGCACACTCCTCTACCTTTGGGATTAGTGTTGGACCTAAATAAATGTTATTTGGTGTTTGCGTTGAGCATAAATATGATTGGATCATGTTTATTGCGATACAGTTATTCATTTAGTCAGAGAATAATTGTTGTTCGGTTTACATGAATAAAACCTTCTATGGTCATACACCAATGTAAATGGTTTATTGAATCTCGATCATACTGATACACATATTTATAATATTGATGCCAAAATATGCAAAGTTTATAATGATAGCGCAACATATTTGTGGCACTGCCGTTTAGGTCATATTGGTGTAAAGCGCATGAAGAAACTCCATACGGATGAATTTCTGGAATCACTTGATTATGAATCATTTGATACTTGCGAACCATGCCTCATGGGAAATATGACTAAAACTCCGTTATCCGAAACAATGGAGCGAGCCAATGACTTACTGGAAATAATACGTACCTATGTATGTGGTCCGATGAGTGTTGAGGCACGCGACGGGTACCACTATTTTCTGACCTTACATATGATTTGAGAAGATATGGGTATATCTACTTAATGAAACACAATTCTGAAACATTTGAAAAGTGCAAAGAATTTCAGAATGAAGTGGAGAATCATCATAACAAGAAAATAAAGTTTCTATGATCTATCGCGGAGGCGAATGTTTGAGTTACGAGTTTGGCCTTCATTTAAACAATGTGGAATAGTTTCAAAACTCACGCCACCTGGAACACCACAGTGTAATGGTGTGTCCGAACTTCGTAACCGTACTTTATTAGATATGATGCGATCTATGATGTCTCTTACCGATTTACCACTATCGTTTTGGGGTTATGCATTAGAGACAACTACATTCACGTTAAATAGGGCACCGTCTAAATCCGTTGAGATGACACCGTATGAACTGTGGTTTGGCAAGAAACCTAAGTTGTCGTTTCTTAAAAGTTTGGGGATACGACGCTTATGTCAAAAGGCTTTAGCCCGATAAGCTAGAACCCAAATCGAAGAAGTGTGTCTTCATAGGATACCCTAAGGAAACAATTGGGTACACCTTCTACCACAAATCCGAAGGCAAGATCTTTGTTGCCAAGAAAGGAACCTTTCTAGAGAAGGAGTTTCTCTCGAAAGAGGTGAGTGGGAGGAAAGTAGAACTTGATGAGGTAATTGTACCTTCCCTCGAATTGGATAGTAGTACATCAGAGAAAACTGTTCCCGTGATGCCTACACCAACTAGAGAGGAAGCTAATGATGATGATCATGAAACTTTAGATCAAGTTACTAATGAACTTCGTGGGTCGACCAGAGCACGATCCACACTAGAGTGGTACAGTAATCCTATCCTGGAAGTCATATTACTAGACCAAGGCGAACCTACGAACTATGAAGAAGCTATGATGAGCCCAGGCTCCGACATATGGCTTGAGGCCATGCAATCTGAGATAGGATCCATGTATGAGAACAAAGTGTGGACTTTGGTGGACTTGCCCGATGATCGGCAAGCCATAGAAAATAAATGGATCTTCAAGAAGACTGCCGCTCATGGTAATGTTACTGTCTACAAAGCTCGACTTGTCGCAAAAGGTTTTCGACAAGTTCAAGGGATTGACTACAATGAGACTTTATCACCCATAGCGATGCTTAAGTCCGTCCGAAGCATGTTAGCAACTACCGCATTTTACTATTATGAAATCTGGAAAATGGATGTCAAAACTTCATTCCTTAATGAATTTCTTAAAGAAGAGTTGTATATGGTACAACCAGAAGGTTTTTTCGATCCTAAAGGTGCTAACAAAGTGTGCAAGCTCCAGCAATCCATCTATGGACTGGTGCAAGCATCTTGGAGTTGGAATATACGCTTTGGTGAGGTGATCAAACATATGGTGTATACAGACTTATGGTGAAGCCTGTATTTACAAGAAAGTGAGTGGGAGCTTTGTAGCATTTCTGATAGTATATGTGGATGGCATATTGTTGATTAGAAATGATATATAATTTCTGGATAGCATAAAAAGATACTTGAATAAGAATTTTTCAATGAAAGACCTCGCTGAAGCTACTTACATATTGAGCATCAAGATCTATAGGGATAGATCAAGATGCTTAATAGAACTTTCACAAAACACATACCTTGATAAGATTTGAAGTGGTTTAAAATGGTACAGTCCAAGAAGGGGTTCTTGCCTATAGTACAAGGTATGAAGTTGAGTAAGACTCCAAATCTGACCACGACAGAAGATAGAGAGAGAATGAAAGTAATTCCCTATGCCTCAGCAATAGGTTCTATAAAGTATGTCATGCTGTGTACCAGACCTATTATGTACCTTGCCATGAGTTTGTCAAGGGGGCACAATAGTGATCCAGGAGTAGATCACTAAGGGTTACATTGATGCAAGCTTTGACACCAATCCGAATGACTCTGAGTTTCAAACTGGATTCATATTGAAAGTGGGAGCAATTAGCTAGAGTAGCTCCATGCAGAGCATTGTGGACATAGAAAATTTGCAAAATACATGGCTCTGAATGTGGCAGACCCGTTGACTAAAACTCTCTCACAAGCAAAACATAATCACACCTTAGTACTCTTTGGGTGTTAATCACATGGCAATGTGAACTAGATTATTGACTCTAGTAAACCCTTTGGGTGTTGGTCACATGGTGATGTGAACTATTGGTGTTAATCACATGGCGATGTGAACTGGATTATTAACTCTAGTGCAAGTGGGAGATTGAAGGAAATATGATTTAGAGGCAATAATAAAGTTGTTATTTTATATTTCCTTATTCATGATAAAGGTTTATTATTAATGCTAGAATTGTATTGATGGGAACTTAAATACATGTGTGAATACATAAACAAATACCGTGTCCCTAGTAAGCCTCTACTAGACTATCTCGTTGATCAACGATGGTTAAGGTTTCCTAACCATGGACATGTGTTGTCATTTGATAATGGGAGGATCACATCATTAGGAGAATGATGTGATGGACAAGACCCACCATTAGCTTAGCATAATGATCGTTCAGTTTATTGCTATTGCTTTCTTCATGTCAAATACATATTCCTTCAACAACGAGATTATGCAACTCATGGATATCGGAGGAATGCCTTGTGTGATATCAAACATCGCAACATAACTGGGTGATCATAAAGATGCTCTACAGGTATCTCCTAAGGTGTTTGTTGAGTTGGCATAGATTGAGATTAGGATTTGTCACTCTGAGTATCGGAGAGGTATCTCTAGGCCCTCTCGGTAATACACATCATAAGCTTGCAAGCAAATGACTAAGGAGTTAGTCACGAGGTGATGTATTACGGAATGAGTAAAGAGACTTGCCGTTAACGAGATTGAACTAGGTATGAAGATAACAACGATCGAATCTCGGGCAAGTAACATACCGATGGACAAAGGGAATTACGTATGCTGTCATAACGGTTCGACCGATAGAGATCTTCGTAGAATATGTAGGAGCCCATATGGGCATCCAGGTTCCGCTATTGGTTATTGACCAGAGAGGTGTCTCGGTCATGTCTACATAGTTCTCAAACCCGTAGGGTCCGCACGCTTAACGCTCATTGACGATATAATTTTATATGAGTTATATAATTTGGTGACCGAATGTTGCTCGGTGTCCCGGATGAGATCATGGACATGAAGAGGAGTCTCGAAATGGTCGAGAGGTAAAGATTGATATATAGGACGATGATATTTGGACAACAGAAGTGTTTCGGGACGTACCGAGAAGGAATCGGGTCACCAGAAGGGGTTCCGGGCACCCCCCGGCAAGTTATGGGCCTTATGGGCCAAAGAAGGAGACAGACTAGCCCATAAAGGGGCTGGTGCGCCCCTTCCCTTGGTTGGAAATCCCTAGGGATGGAAAAGGGGGAGGGCTAGTGTTGGGAACGTAGCATGCAATTTCAAAAATTCCCTACGATCACGCAAGATCTATCTAGGAGATGCATAACAACGAGAGGGGAAGAGTGTGTCTATGTACCCTCGTAGATAGAAAGTGGAAGCGTTTGACAATGCGGTTGATGTAGTGAAACTTCTTCTCGTTCCGACCGATCAAGCACCGAACGTACGACACCTCCGAGTTCTGCACACGTTCAGCTTGATGACGCCCCTCGAACTCTTGATCCAGTAGAGAGTCGAGGAAGTAGATGAGTTCCGTCAGCACGACGGCGTGGTGACGGTGATGGTGAAGTGATCCGCGTAGGGCTTCGCCTAAGCACTACAAGAATATGACCGGGGGGGGGGGTGTAAAATGTGGAGGGGGTGCCGCACACGGCTAGGAATCAATGTTGTGTGTTCTAGCGGTGCCCCCCTTCATATGTATAGGTTGGAGGGGAGGAGAGGCAGCCAAGGAGGTGCCCCAAGTAGGAGGAATCCTACTTGGGCGCCACCCAATTCGGCCTCCCCTTCTTCCATATTCATCTGGTGGGGAAAGGAAGGAGGAGGGAGGAGAGAAGGAAGGGGGAGGCCGAATCCCTCCCCTTCCTTTCCCTCTTATCCTCTCTCCTTCCCCCTTATTTTGTCCTACATGGGGCGCACGGGCTGGTCTGTCCCCTTCTTGCCCATTAGGCCCATGTAGTTGTCGGGGGGATGCCCGGAACCCCATCCGGTGACCCGATACGTACCCGGTACCCCAGAACACTTCCGGTGTCCTAATACTATAGTACTACATATGAATCTTTACCTCTCAACCATTTCGAGACTCCTCGTCATGTCTGTGATCTCATCCAGGACTTCGAACAACATTCGGTCACCAAATCACATAACTCATACAATATAAAATCATTATCGAACGTTAAGCGTGCGGACCCTATGGGTCCGAGAACTATGTAGACATGACCGAGACACCTCTCCGGTAAATAACCAATAGCGGAACCTGGATGCTCATATTGGCTCCCACATATTCTACGAAGATCTTTATTGGTCAAACCGTAATGACAACATATGTTGTTCCCTTTGTCATCGGTATGTTACTTGCCCGAGATTTGATCGTCGGTATCTTCATACCTAGTTCAATCTCGTTACTGGCAAGTCTCTTTACTCGTTCCGTAATGCATAATCCCACAACTAACTCATTAGTCACTTTGCTTGCAAGGCTTCTTATGATGTGCATTACCGAGAGGGCCCAAAGATACCTCTCCGATACTCTGAGTGACAAATCCTAATCTCGATCTATGCCAACCCAACAGACACCTTCGTAAATACCCGTAGAGCATATTTATAATCACCCAGTTACGTTGTGATGTTTTCTAGCACATAAGGCATTCCTCCAGTATCAGGAGTTGGATAATCTCATAGTCGAAGGAAAATGTATATGACATGAAGAAAGCAATTGCAATAAAACTGAATGACCAAAATGCTAAGCTAACAGATGGGTCATGTCCATCACATTATTCTCCTAATGATGTGATCCTGTTCATCAAATGACAACACATGTCTATGGTTAGGGAACTTAACCATCTTCGATTAACAAGCTAGTCTAGTAGAGGCTTACTAGGGACACAGTGTTTTGTCTATGTATCCACACATGTATCAAGTTTCCGGTTAATACAATTCTAGCATGAATAACAAACATTTATCTTGATATAAGGAAATATAAAATAACAACTTTATTATTGCCTCTAGGGCATATTTCCTTCAGTCTCCCACTTGCACTAGAGTCAATAATCTAGTTCACATCGCCATGTGATTTAAGACCAATAGATCACATCGTCATGTGATTAAAACCTATAGTTCACATCGCCATGTGATCAACACCCAAAGGGTTTACTAGAGTCAATAATCTAGTTCACATCGCCATGTGATTAACACCCAAATAGTACTAAGGTGTGATCATGTTTTGCTTGTGAGAGAAGTTTAGTCAACGGGTTTGTCACATTCAGATCCGTATGTACTTTGCAAATTTCTATGTCTACAATGCTCTGCATGGAGCTACTCTTAGCTAATTGCTCCCACTTTTAGTACGTATCTAGATTGAGACTTAGAGTCATCTAGATTAGTGTCAAAGCTTGCGTCAACGTAATTCTTTACGACGAACTCTTTATCACCTCCATAACCGAGAAACATTTCCTTAGTCCTATTTAGGTACCTAAGGATAATTTTTGACCGTTGTCCGGTGATCTACTCCTAGATCACTATTGTACCTCGGAAAGGTATACAATAGGTCTGACACACAACATGGCATACTTTATAGAACCTATGTCTGAGGCATAGAGAATGACTTTCATTCTCTCTCTATCTTCTGCTGTGTTCGGGTTTTGAGTCTTACTCAACTTCACACCTTCCAACACAGATAAGAATCCTTTCTTTGACTGATCTATTTTGAACTTCTTCAAAATTTTGCCAAGGCATGTGCTTTGTGAAAGTCCTATTAAGCGTCTCGATTTATCCCTATAGATCTTGATCCTCAATATTTAAGTAGCTTCACTGAGGTCTTTCATTAAATTTTTTCTTATTCAAGTATCCTTTTATGCTATCCAGAAATTCTATATCATTTCCAATTAACAATATGTCATCCACATATACTATCAGAAATGCTACAGAGCTCCCACTCACTTTCTTGTAAATATAGGCCTTACCAAAAGTCTGTATAAAACCATATGCTTTGATCAACTCATCAAAGCATATATTCCAACTCCGAGATGCTTGCACCAGTCCATAGATGGATTGCTAGAGCTTGCACACTTTGTTAGCACCTTTAGGATTGAAAAAACCTTCTAGTTGTGTCATATACAACTCTTCTTTAAGAAACTCATTAAGGAATGCAGTTTTGACATCCATTTGCCAGATTTCATAATCATAAAATGCGGCAATTGCTAACATGATTCGGACAGACTTAAGCATCGCTATGGGTGAGAAAGTCTCATAGTAGTCAACCCCTTGAACTTGTCGAAAACTTTTTGTGACAAGTCGATCTTTGTAGATAGTAATATTACCATCACCGTCTGTCTTCTTCTTGAAGATCCATTTATTTTATATGGCTTGCCGATCATCGAGAAAGTCCACCAAAGTCTATACTTTGTTCTCATACTAGGATCCTATCTTAGATTTCATGGCCTCAAGCCATCTGTCAAAATCTGGGCTCATCATAGCTTCTTCATAGTTCGTAGGTTCGCCTTAGTCTAGTAACATGACTTCTAGGACAGGATTACCGTACCACTCTGGTGAGGATCGTGCTTTAGTCGAGCTACGAAGTTCAGTAGTAACTTGATCTGAAGTTTCATGATCATCATCATTAGCTTCCTCTCTAGTTGGTGTAGTCATCATGGGAACAGTTTTCTCTGATATGCTACTATCTAATTTGAGAGAAAGTACAGTTACCTCATCAAGTTCTACTTTCTTCCCACTCACTTCTTTCGAGAGAAACTCCTTCTCTAGAAAGGAACCATTCTGAGCAACAAAGATATTGCCTTCGGATCTGTGATAGAAGGTGTACCCAACAATTTATTTTTGACATCCTATGAAGACACACTTCTCCGATTTGGGTTCGAGCTTATCAAGCTGAAGCTTTTTCACATAAGCATCACAACCCCAAATTTTAAGAAACGACAGCTTAGGTTTCTTGCCAAACCACAGTTCATACGGCGTCGTCTCAACGGATTTAGATGGTGCCCTATTTAATGTGAATGTGTTGTCTCTAATGCATAACCCCACAACGATAGTGGTAAATCGGTAAGAGACATCATAGATCACACCATATCTAATAAAGTACGGTTATGACATTCGGACACACCGTTACGCTGTGGTGTTCCAGGTGGCGTGAGTTGTGAAACTATTCCACATTGTTTTTAAATGAAGGCCAAACTCGCAACTCAAATATTCTCCTCCGCGATCAGATCGTAGAAACTTTATTTTCTTGTTATGATGATTCTCATCGTCACTCTAAAATTCTTTGAACTTTTCAAATGTTTCAGACCTGTGTTTCATTAAGTAGATATACCTATATCTACTCAAATCATCTGTGAAGGTCAAAAAATAACAATACCCGCTGCGTGCCTCAACACTCATTGGACCGCATACATCAGTATGTATTATTTCCAATAAGTCATTGGCTCGCTCCATTGTTCCGGAGAACGAAGTTTTAGTCATCTAGCCCATGAGGCATGGTTCGCAAGTATCAAATGATTCATAATCAAGTGATTCCAGAAGCCCATCTGCATGGAGTTTCTTCATGCGGTTTACACCAATATGACCTAAACGGCAGTGCCACAAATTTGTTGCACTATCATTATCAACTTTGCATATTTTGGCATCAATATTATGAATATGTGTATCACTACGATCGAGATTCAATAAACTATTTACACTGGGTGTATGACCATATAAGGTTTTATTCATGTAAACAGAACAACAATTATTTTGTGATTTAAATGAATAACCGTATCGCAATAAACATGATCTAATGATATTCATGCTCAACGCAAACACCAAATAACATTTATTTAGGTCCAACACTAATCCCGAAGGTAGAGGGAGAGTGCGATGGTGATCGTATCAACCTTGGAATTACCTCCAACACTCATCGTCACCTCATCCTTAACTAGTCTCTATTTATTCTGCAACTCTCGTTTCGAGTTACTAATCTTAGCCACTGAACTTGTATCAAATACCCAGGGGTTGCTACAAAGACTAGTAAAGTACACATCAATAATCTATATATCAAATATACCTTTGTTCACTTTTCCATCCTTCCTATCCGCCAAGTATTTGGGGCAGTTCCGCTTCTAGTGACCATTCCCTTTGCACTAGAAGCACTCAGTTTCAGGGTTAGGTCCAGTTTTGGGCTTCTTCACAGGAGTGGCAACTTTCTTTCCATTCTTCTTGAAGTTGCCTTTCTTCCCCTTTGCCCTTTTTCTTGAAACTAGTGATCTTGTTAACCATCAACACTTGATGCTCTTTCTTGATTTCTACCTGCGCTGATTTCAGCATCCTGAAGAGCTCGAGAATCGTTTTCGTCATCCCTTGCATATTATAGTTCATCATGAAGTTCTAGTAGCTTGGTGATAGTGACTAGAGGAATCTGTCAATCACTATCATATCTGGAAGATTAACTCCCACTTGATTCAAGCGATTGTAGTACCCAGACATTCTGAGCACATGCTCACTGGCTGAGCTATTGTCCTCCATCTTGTAGGCAAAGTACTTGTCAGAGGTCTCATACCTCTCGGCGGGCATGAGTCTGAAATACCAATTTCAGCTCTTGGAACATCTCATATGCTCCGTGGCGTTCAAAACATTTTTGAAGTCCCTTTTCTAAGCCATAAAACATGGTGTACTAAACTATTAACTAGTCATCATATCGAGCTTGCCAAACGTTTATAATGTTTGCATCTGCTCCTGCAATAGGTCTGTCACCTAGCGGTTGATACGACTCCAACGTATCTATAATTTATCAAGTATTCATGCTGTTATATTATCATTCTTGGATGTTTTACAATCATTTTATAGCAACTTTATATCATTTTTTGGGACTAATCTATTGACCCAGTGCCCAGTGCCAGTTGTTGTTTTTTGCTTGTTTTTTCACATCCCAGGAAATCAATATAAAATGGACTCCAAACACCGTGAAACTTTTTGTGGATTTTTTATGGACCAGAAGACAACCAATGGGCCAAAGCAGCACCTGGGGGGTGCCTCGAGGGGGGCACAACCCACCAGGGCGTGCCTGGGGGCCCAGGCGCGCCCAGGTGGGTTGTGCCCACCTTGGTGGCCTCCCGCACCCCCTCTTCGCCCTATAAATTCCCAAATATTCCAAAATCCTTCGGGGTAGCCCTAGATCAGAAGTTCCGCCGCTGCAAGGCCTCTGTATCCACGAGATCCAATCTAGACCCCGTTCCGGCACCCTGCCGAAGGGGGAGATCATCACCGGTGGCCATCTTCATCATCCCGGCGGCCACCACGATGAGGAGGGAGTAGTCCACCCTCGGGGATGAGGGTTTGTACCAGTAGCTATGTGTTTAATCTCTCTCTCTCTCTCTCTCTCGTGTTCTTGAGATGTCACGATCTTTATGTATCGCGGGCTTTGTTAATATAGTCGGATCATATGGTGTTTTCCCCTCTCTATGTTGTTGTGATGAATTGAGTCTTTCCCTTTGAGATTTCGTTGTTATCGGATTGAATACTTTTATGGATTTGAGAACACTTGATATATGTCTTGCAATTCAATACTCGTGGTGACAATGGCGTATCGTATTGATTCACTTCATATATGTTTTGGCATTCAACTCGCGGATTCCCGAGGTGACACTTGGGTAATCTATGCATAGGGGTTCATGCACGTTCTTGTGTTCTTTCTTCGGTAGAAATCTTGGGGCACTCTTTGAAGTTCTTTGTGTTGGCTTGAGTATTATGAATATGAATTTGCTTTGGTGTTGTTTTAGTAAGAACTCTAGGATAGATCGAACGAAAAGAATAACTTTGTGTTATTTTAGTATGATCTCTTGAATAGATCGAACGTAAAGAATAGCTTTGAGGTGGTTTCGTACCCTACAAACAATTTATTCTTATGTTCTCTGCTAGATGGGAACTTTGGAGTGATTCTTCATCGCACTTTGAGGGCTAGTTATAGGATCCAATTATATTAGCCCTGTTGAGAGATTGCACTAGCGAAAGTACGGACCCTAGGCCTCATTTCCAAGCATTGCAATACCGTTTTTGTGCCCGTTTACTATTTTCTACCTTGCTGTTTTTATTTATTCAGATTATAAAAATATATTTCTACCATCAATATTACACTTTTATCACCATCTCTTCGCCAAACTAGTGCACCTATACAATTTGCCATTGTATTGGGTGTGTTTGGGACACAGGAGATTTCTTGTATTTGGTTGCAGGGTTGTTTGAGAGAGACCATCTTCATCCTATGCGTCCCACGGATTGATAAACCTTAGGTCATCCACTTGAGGGAAAATTGCTACTGTCCTACAAAACTCTGCGCTTGGAGGCCCAACATGAGTCTACAAGAATAAAGTTGCATAGTAGACATCAAGCTCTTTTCTGGCACCGTTGCCGGGGAGGTGAGTGCTTGAAGGTATATCTTTAGATCTAGCAATCGAACCTTTTAGTTTCTTGTTTATCACTAGTTTGGTTCATAAAATAGAAGTACATAAAAAATGGAATTGAGGTTGCACCATATTACTGATCATCTTTATAATGTCTTTCGTGAAAATGATGGAAAGGAAAACTGTGCTCAATTGATAGAAGAAGAATTCAATAGAATGTTTGGCATAAATGATGAGCATGATTGCAATGTTATTAGTATGAATTCTTTGAATATCCATGATGCTAATGATACGCAAAGCCATAATCTTGGGGATGCTATGTTCGACGAAGATGATATATTTAGTCCCCCAAAATCTGATGTGCAAATTTGTTATAATGATTGCATGCCTCCTATTTATGATGATTATAATGATGAAAGTGGATTTGGACAGGTCATGAATTTATTTAGTGATGAATCCACTATTTTGGAAGAGGTTTCAATTGACTATGATAAGAAAGTTCCTATCTATGATGATTATGGTGATGACATGTATGCTATAAAGAATAATGATAACCATGAAAAAACTTGTCATCATGATTTAAATTTTCAATCCCATGATAGTTATTTTGTTGAGTTTGCTCCCACTACTATTGATGAGAAGAAATTTGCTTATGTGGAGAGTAATAAGTTTTCTATGCTTTTGTGTCATGAAAATAATGCTTTATGTGATGGTTATATTGTTGAATTTCTTCATGATGCTACTAAAAATTATTATGGGGGAGGAACTTATCCTTGTAGGAATTGCAATAATATGAAGTTTCCTCTGTATGTGTTGAAAATCTTGAAGTTGTGCTTGTTTTGCCTTCCTATGCTAGTTGATTCTTGTTCCCATAAGTTGTTTTCTCACAAACTCCCTATGCATAGGAAGTGGGTTAGACTTAAATGTTCTAGTCATATGCTTCATGATGCTCTCTTTGTGTTTCAATTCTTATCTTTTATGCGAGCATCATTGAAATCATCATGCCTAGCTAAAAGGCATTAAAGAAAAGCGCTTGTTGGGAAACAACCCAACATTTACCCCTATTTTTTTGTGTGTTCACATTATTAGGCTACTGTGGTAATCATGTTTATGTATTTTGTTTCAATAAAGTGCCAAGTAAAGCCTTTGGGATCATGTTGGGTGATAGTTGATTTGATCTTGCTGAAACACAGAAACTTTTGCGCTCACGAAAATAACTATAATTTTTAACATAAGATTGATTTTGAGTTGATTCTTTTTGCACAAGATTAATATAAAAATTGCTCACGAGTTCCTAATTTGTTCATAATTTTTGGAGTATCAGAAGTATGGTTTGAGTACAGATTACTACATACTGTTCTGTTTTTGACAGATTTTGTTTTCAATGCATAGTTTGCTTGTTCCCTTGTTTCCATGGCTTATATTGCTCAATATAAATTGTGGAAATGATATGATACAGTATGCATTGTGTGGAAACAATTATGAATCTTTTCTTTGACAGTACCAAAGTGAAATGGTTTGCTCTTTATCATACTAACCTATCTCACAAGGTTCCATTAAGATTTGTGTGATTGAAGTTTTCAAGTTTTGAGTGAGATGTCAATATGAGGAGAATAAGGAGTGGCAAGACCCTAAGCTTGGGGAAGCCCAAGGCACCCCAAGGTAATATTCAAGGAATACCCAAGCAACTAAGCTTGGGGATGCCCCGGAAGGCATCCCCTATTTCGTCTCCAACATTATCGGTAACCTCACTTGGAGCTATGTTTTAATTCGTCACATGATATGATTTTTACTTGGAGCGTCATTTTATTTTGTTAGGAATTGCTTTCTGTTATTTAGAATAATGTTTTGCATCTTTTATTTCAATAAAAGTGGCAATGATAGCCTTTGCCATACTTATTTTGCAAGTATACATGTTGCTGTTTCAAAACAGAAAGTTTATCATTGTTGCAAATATTCCCTAGAAAAGTCAGAATGTGATAAAATGCTGAAACGTTTTGCAAAATAAGCTATGGTAAAATTTCTATAGTGTGGCAACTTTTTCCTAATTTTTGGAGTTTAATAATTACTGATACTCTTGCATTCTTTATAGACTATACTGGTTTGGCAGATTGCTGTTATGTTTGCATTGTTTGCATATGTTTGCTTGTTTAATGATTCTATTTGAGGATAGGAGTATTAAATATGCAGAGGCATTTAGTATGAAATGTTGAATAATAATTTTAGTAATTTTCTACAGTAGAGAATGATAAGGTTTCACACTGATTTATACTAACTTATCTCACGAGTTCTTGTTGAGTTTTGTGTGGATGGAGTTTTTGAGATTTAGGAAAACCGTGATATGAGAAGAATTAAGGATACACAAAAGCTCAAGCTTGGGGATGCCCAAGGCATACCAATATAATATTCCAAGAAGTCTCAAGCATCTAAGCTTGGGGATGCCCCGGTAGGCATCCCACCTTTCTTCTGCAATAATTATCGGTTAGTATCGGTTGAGCCTAAGTTTTTGTTTCTTCACACGAGTTGTCCCATTCTTAGAATGTCATTCTATTTTGATTTTGCTTCCTGTTTTCATAAAATACTTAGACCTGAAAGTTTTTAAATAAAATAGAGTCCTCAAATAGTTGCCAGGGAGGATAGGTAAGCGGCATTCACATCCCATCAACGAAGCTCTATTTCTATGGAATTGCTCTAGTGCTTCACTTAAACCTTTTTGAGCACGGTGTGCTTTAATATTTTTGAAGAAATTCTCTCTTTCTTCACTTAAATTAATTTGAGAGAAAGAAATATTATGCTCATGATCTTCATTCATATCTTTTTGGAGTAGCTTGTCATTTTCTCTTGTGCTTCACTTATATCCTATGAGTAAATTGTTGAATAAATTGAATGTCATGAAGTTGAAATCATATCATGCCTAGTGGTAGCTTCACATTGGGTTTAGAAAGTGAAATCTTTTGAGGCTTGACAATCATAATATTGGTCATACAAGCAATTCACGAATAATTAGTATAAGGAAGACAACTTTCACATGCAAATACACTATCTTGGAAATCTTTTGTGATTGTGAGCCCCCATCAAAAATTATATGTCAAAATTGTTGACATTGGAAAAGGAAGACAATGTAATGATTTATGTTTGTTCATATTCACATAGAAGTTATACTGTCATAGATCCTTCAACATGTGGTGCTTGCCCCCCATCTTTGCTAGCCAAAAATTCCGCACCAAGTAGAGATACTACTTGTGCATCCAAAAACCCTTAAACCCAAATCTTATTTTCAAGAGCCCACCATACCTACCTAAGGATTGAGCAATACCCTTCAAGTAAGTTGCCATCGGTGCAATAAGGCAATAAAAATTGCCTCTAAAAGCATGAGATCATTTAGTGTAAGAGAAAATTGAGTGTTGTACAAACTTGTGATGGTTAAGAATAAAAGCAACATACTACATAATAAAGGTTGCCATCACAAGGGGAAATATAACATGACATTCTTTTGCACTAAGGGGTAGAGCATACAAACAAATAAGTGCATGGTAACCTCTGCTTCCCTCTGTGAAAGGCCTATCTTTTACTTTTATGTATTTACTTTCATGCAAGAGTCAAAGTTTTTCTCTCAGGCGTCTCCCCCGTTCCCCTCCCGAGTCACCCCGCACGCGACCGGGAGGAACCCTAGCCGCCGTCGGCCGGGTCCCCTTCCCTCTTCCCCTCTCCCCTCGCCGCCGCCAGAGGGCGCAGCCAGGCGAAGCCTGGTCGTCGCCGGCGGCAGCGGGCAGTTCCTGTCCCCTCTCGCATCGAGCTTGGGGTGGGCCGAGGCCGGCAGGTCGGGGTGCCCCGCTTGACAGCAGACGCGGCAGCGCGGCGGCGCGCCGGTGCGATGGCGGCGGCGTGACGGGCGTCGTGTGGGGGGGGGGGGCGTGCTTGGGGGCGGGATGCGATGGCCTCGACCGGATCTGGCCCTCTGGGCGGCACGGGCCGTGGGCGGCGCGGTTGCAGGCGGCCCCCTCTGCCTTGGCCGTCCTGGCTGGGGGAGGTGGCGGCGCAGGTGTGGTGGTGTGTGCGACGGCGCAGGTGGTGCGACCAGTGCGCTGGCTGATCTGGTGGCTGCGTGCCCGGGGATTCACTGCCTGGAGTCCGGCGGGGGGCGCGGGATGGGCAGTGGCCTGGTGTGGCTGCTGCTCCGGCCGTGGAGAGTTCCACGGTAGCTTGGCAAGTCGGCTACGGCGGCGGCTGGCACGTTTCAGTGTTGGTTCGTCCGTAGGCGGCGTGCGGCGGCCTTCGATTCCTCTCCCCGTCGCCCGCGCTCCACTTCCTTCGATGGACTGGGCTTTTCCCAGCCATGGTCCATCGCCCTTCTCGCGCCCGGCAGCAGGACCGCGCTCGTCTCGCGCCCGGCAGCAGGACCGCTCCCGTCTCACGCCCGGCAACAAGACCGCGCCCATCTCGCGCCCGGTAGCAGGACCGCGGCCATCTCGTGCCCGACAGCAGGACGGGCCGATGGTGGCTGGTTGGGGGCAGCTCAGGGGTGCGAAAGGTGGGGCCTTTCCACCCGTCTCTATAGGTGGCATGGCGCTGGGTAACTGGTGAGGTGCCGTCGAGGTCTTGGATGCCGGGGCGGCAGCCCTGGTGGTGGTGTCACGGTGCTCATGGGCAAAGCCCGTGCCTGGGTGCTGCCTTGTGACCATGGTCGTGTGGGCGGCATGGTCACCTGGGTGTGGCGTTCGGTGGCGGTGAGTATTAGCCGGGGTGAAAACCTGTTCTATCTTCGGACGGACCGGCGGCAGCAAAGCTCGTTCCCTTCCTGAAGGCGTCGTCACGGCCATCATTGCCCTCGTGTTGCTCCAGGGGAAACTCTGACTCTCGGGTCGGGCGGTGGTGGCGCTCCGGTGTCGTATCCTTCCTGAAGGCACCGCCTTGGAGCCCACGGTTCGTCATATGTGGCTTCATCTCTTCGCGGTGGCGTGTTCACGGTCGAGGACCCGACTGCTCTTGTAGTGCTTGGGGTGGTGTTGCTTTGCTCAGCGCTTATGTATCTTGCCTCGGGTGTGTGCGTGTGTTGTGGTGGCGTGCATTTGTACCGGGTTGTTGTTGGTCGATGCTTTATATATAAAGCGGGGCGAAAGCCTTTTTCGGTAAAGTTTTTCTCCCTATTCATTTTTATTTCTCCTTTGACAAGCATCATGTGGTGAGGAAAGATCTAGGCACATATATCTAGTTGAATATGGGTAGCATGAGTTATTATTGTTGACATCACCCAAAGGTGAATATGTTGGGAGGCGAAATTATAAGCCCCTATCTTTCCATGTGTCTTGTTGAAATGTTTTGCTCATGTGTATGCGATGAGTGTTAGCAATCATAGAGGACTATATGATGGTTGAGTATGTAGAGCTCTTAATTAAACTCTGTTGAATAAGTTGAATGGCAATTGCTTGGTGATTGAGAACATATGTTGTTTAGTTTCACGAGAATTCATTGTTTGAACCTTAACACGTGAATTGGTTGCTACTATAACATGAGAAGTTTTATAAGAAATAATTGTTGTTATGATGCTAGGAAAAGTGATTGAAATTATCATTGATCAAACTTATGCACTTTGCTAGCATTCACACTTCAAAAATTATTTCTTTTTATCATTTACCCAATCAAGGATGAGTAGGAATTAAGCTTGGGGATGCTGATACGTCTCCAATGTATCTATAATTTATAAAGTATTCATGCTGTTATATTATCATTCTTGGATGATTTACAATCATTTTATAGCAACTTTATATCATTTTTTGGAACTAACCTATGGACCCAGTGCCCAGTGCCAATTACTATTTTTTGCTTGTTTTTTACATCGCAGGAAATCAATATCAAATGGACTCCAAACACAGCGTAACCTTTGGTGCATTTTTTATGGACCAGAAGACCATCAATGGGCCAGAGCAGCACCTGGGGGGGGGGGGTGCTCTGAGGGGGCACAACCCACCAGGGCATGCCTGGGGGCCCAAGCGCGCCCAGGTGGCTTGTGCACACCTCGGTGGCCTCCCGCACCCCCTCTTCGCCTTATGAATTCCCAAATATTCCAAAACCCTTCGGGGTAGCCCTAGATTAGAAGTTCCGCTGCCGCAAGGCATCTGTATCCATGAGATCCAATCTAGACCCCGTTCCGGCACCCTACCGGAGGGGGAGATCATCACCGGTGGCCATCTTCATCATCTCGGTGGCCACCATGATGAGGAGGGAGTAGTCCACCCTCGGGGCTGAGGGTTTGTACCAGTAGCTATGTGTTTAATCTCTCTCTTGTGTTCTTGAGATGTCACGATCTTGATTTATCGCAGGCTTTGTTAATATAGTCGGATCATGTGGTGTTTTCCCCTCTCTATCTTGTTGTGATGATTTGAGTTTTTCCCTTTGAGATTTTGATGTTATCGGATTGAATACTTTTATGGAT
Source organism: Triticum aestivum (assembly GCF_018294505.1). Classification (NCBI taxonomy): domain Eukaryota; kingdom Viridiplantae; phylum Streptophyta; class Magnoliopsida; order Poales; family Poaceae; genus Triticum; species Triticum aestivum. The sequence continues at coordinate 130,366,893 of NC_057798.1, forward strand.
TTGAGAACACTTGATATATGTCTTGCAGTTGAATACTCAATGGGGTATCGTATTGATTCACTTGATATATGTTTTGGCACTCAACTCGCGGATTCCCGACGTGACATTGGGGTAATCTATGCATAGGGGTTGATGCATGTTCTTGTCTTTGTTTCTCCGGTAGAAATCTTGGGGCACTCTTTGAAGTTCTTTGTGTTGGATTGAGTATTATGAATATGAATTTTCTTTTGTGTTATTTTAGTATGAACTCTAGGATAGATCGAATGGAAAGAATAGCTTTGTGTTATTTTAGTATGAACTCTTGAATAGATCGAACGGAAAGAATAGCTTTGTTGTGGTTTTGTACCCTACAAACAATTTATTCTTATGTTCTCCGCTAGATAGGAACTTTGGAGAAATTCTTCATTGCACTTTGAGGGATGGTTATATGATCCAATTATATTAGCACTATTGAGAGATTGCACTAGCGAAAGTAAGGACCCTAGGCCTCATTTTCAAGCATTGCAATACCGTTTTTGTGCCCGTTTACTATTTGCTACCTTGCTATTTTTATTTATTCAGATTATAAAAATATATTTCTACCATCAATATTACACTTATATCACCATCTCTTTGCCGAACTAGTGCACCTATACAATTTGCCATTGTATTGGGTGTGTTGGGGACACAAGAGTTTTCTTGTATTTGGTTGCAGGGTTGTTTGAAAGAGACTATCTTCATCCTACGCCTCCCACGGATTGATAAACCTTAGGTCATCCACTTGAGGGAAAATTGCTACTGTCCTACAAAACTCTATGCTTGGAGGCCCAACACGAGTCTACAAGAATAAAGTTGCATAGTAGACATCAGCGGTGCATTAAGGACATAATTCTTCTATGCAGCAATGAGGATAATCCTCAGATAACGGACCCAGTCCGCATCATTGCTACTATCATCTTTCAACTTAGTTTTCTTTAGGAACATAGTAAAAACATAGGGGAGCTACAATGCGAGCTATTGATCTACAACATAATTTGCAAATGCTATCACGACTAAGTTCATGATAAATTAAGTTCAATTAATCAAATTACTTAAGAACTCCCACTTAAATAGACATCCCTCAAGTCATCTAAGTGATACATGATCCAAATCGACTAACCCATGTCCGATCATCACGTGAGATGGGGTAGTCATCAATGGTGAACATCTCTATGTTGATCACATCTACTATATGATTCACGTTCGACCTTTTAGTCTCCAGTGTTCCGAGGCCATGTCTGTACATGCTAGGCTCGTCAAGTTTAACCCAAGTATTCCACGTGTGTAAAACTGTCTTACACCCATTGTATGTGAATGTAGTCTATCACACCCGATCATCATGTGGTGTCTCGAAACAACGAACTTTCGCAACGGTGCATACTCAGGGAGAACACTTATACCTTGAAATTTAGTGAAGGATCATATTATAATGCTACCGTTGATCTAAGCAAAATAAGATGCATAAAAGATAAACATCACATGCAATCAGAATATGTTACATGATATGGCCATCATCATCTTGTGCTTTTGATCTCCATATCCAAAGCATCATCATGATCTCCATTGCCACTGGCTTGACACCTTGATCTCCATCGTAGCGTCGTGGTCGTCTCGCCAACTATTGCTTCTACGACTATCGCTAACACATAGTGATAAAGTAAAGCAATTACATGGCGTTTGCAATTCATACAATAAAGAGACAACCATAAGGCTCCTGCCGGTTGCCGATAACTTACAAAACATGATCATCTCACAATGTATATCACATCATGTCTTGACCTTATCACATCACAACATGCCCTGCAAAAACAAGTTAGACGTCCTCTACTTTGTTGTTGCAAGTTTTACGTGGCTGCGATGGGCTTCTAGCAAGAACCATTCTTACCTACGCACAAAACCACTACAGTGATTTATCGAGTTTGGTATTTTATCCTTCAACAAGGACCGGTCGCAGTCAAATTTGATTTAACTAAAGTAGGAGAAACAGACACCCGCGAGCCACCTTTATGCAAAACTAGTTGCATGTCTATCGGTGGAACCGGTCTCGTGAACGTGGTCATGTAAGGTTGGTCTGGGCCGCTTCATCCAACAATACCGCCGAATCAAAATAAGACATTGGTGGTAAGCAGTATGACAATAACCGCCCACAATTCTTTGTGTTCTACTCGTGCATATCATCTACGCGTATACCTGGCTCATGATGCCACTTTTGGGAATACAACATGCAATTTCAATATTTTCCTATGATCATGCAAGATCTATCTAGGAGATGTATAGCAACTAGAGGGGGAGAGTGTGTCTACGTATCCTCATAGATCGAAAGCGGAAGCGTTTGACAACGCGGTTGATGTAGTCGAACTTCTTCTCGTTCCGACTGATCAAGCACCGAACGTAGGGCACCTCCGAGTTCTGCACACGTTCAGCTTGATGACGTCCCTCGAACTCTTGTTCCAGTAGAGCTTCGAGGAAGTAAATGAGTTTAGTAAGAATGATGGCGTGGTGACGGTGATGGTGAAGTGATCTGCGCAGGGCTTCGCCTAAGCACTACGAGAATATGACCAGGGGGTGTAAACTATGGAGGGGGGCGCCGCACACGGCTAGGAATCAATGTTGTGTGTTCTAGCGGTGCCCCCTTCATCTATAGGGGAAATCCATTCTACCACCCGATGGTAGTTACCCCACATGTCTCATATACTACCATGTGGTACTATATATACTATTTTATTATTTTAAATATGTTCATATACTATATCTAAGATATTTCAAAGCAAGTTACATGAAAAAATTGCATATGACCCCATAGTTTTTGTTATATTTGTAAAATACGTACATATTTGTATGTAAAAATGAGCATACTCAAAAATGGTACATACTACCTAAAAATTAGTATATATACTACCTAATCATTGTTATATATACTACATACTACACATACATACTCTCGGTTCCGACAGATACTACATACAACATACAAAACACAAGTGGTGGTAACTACCACCGCTATAGGAGAGGCAGCCAAGGGGCGCCCCAAGTAGGAGGAATCCTACTTGGACGCCACCCAATTCAGCCTCCTTCCATATTCATCCGGAGGGGGAAGGAAGGAGGAGGGAGGACAGAAGGAAGGGGAGGCCGAATCCCTCCCCTTACTTTCCCTCTTCTCCTCTTTCCTTCCCCCTTATTTCGGCCTACATGGGGTGCACCAGTCCCCTAGGGGCTGGTCTGTCCCCTTCTTGGCCCATTAGGCCCATGTAGTTGCCGGGGGGATGCCCGGAAGCCCTTCCGGTGACCCGATACGTACCCGGTATCCCCGGAACACTTTCGGTGTCCGAATACTATAGTCCTATATATGAATCTTTACCTCTCGACCATTTTGAGACTCCTCGTCATGTCTGTGAACTAATCTGGGACTCGGAACAACATTCGGTCACCAAATCACATAACTCATACAATACTAAATCGTTATCGAACATTAAGCATGCGGACCCTACAAGTTCGAGAACTATGTAGACATGACCGAGACACCTCTCTGGTCAATAACCAATAGCGGAACCTGGATGCTCATATTGGCTCCCACATATTCTACGAAGATCTTTATCTATCAAACCATAATGACAACATACGTTGTTCCCTTTGTCATCGGTATGTTACTTGCCTGAGATTCGATCATGGGTATCTTCATAGCTAGTTCAATCTCGTTACTGGCAAGTCTCTTTACTCATTCCATAATGCATCATCCCACAACTAACTCATTAGTCACTTTGCTTGCAAGGCTTCTTATGATGTGCATTACCGAGAGGGCCCAAAGATACCTCTCCGATACTCGGAGTGACAAATCTTAATCTCGATCTATGCCAACCCAACAGACACCTTCAGAAATACCTGTAGAGCATTTTTATAATCACCCAGTTACATTGTGATGCTTGATAGCACACAAGGCATTCCTCCGGTATCCGGGAGTTGCATAATCTCATAGTCGGAGGAACATGTATATGACATGAAGAAAGCAATAGCAATAAAACTAAACGATCAAAATGCTAAGCTAGCAGATGGGTCTTGTCCATCACATCATTCTCCTAATGATGTAATCCCGTTCATCAAATGACAACACATGTCTATGGTTAGGAAACTTAACCATCTTTGATTAACGAGCTAGTCTAGTAGAGGCTTACTAGGGACACATTGTTTTGTGTATGTATCCACACATGTATCAAGTTTCCGGTTAATACAATTCTAGCATGAATAAGAAACATTTATCATGATATAAGGAAATATAAAATAACAATTTTATTATTGCCTTTAGGTCATATTTCCTTCAGGTTCACCCTCCCGCCTTTCCCTCTCATGGGAGAAAGTAAGGGGGGCGCCACCCTCCCGTGCCTTTCCCCGCACTCCAAATAAGGAGAGGGGTACCACCTTGGGAGAGACCCCAAGTAGGATTCCTCCTACTTGGGTGCCCCCTTGGCTACTCCTACCTCCCTCCCCACCTATATATATGTGGGAGGGGGTGCCTAGCACACAACAGACAATTGCCTAGCCTTGTGTGGCGCCCCCCTCCACCGTTTACTCCCCCGGTTATATTTCCGTAGTGCTTAGGCGAAACCCTGCGGAGATCACTTCACCATCACTGTCACCACGCCGTCGTGATGACGAAACTCATCTACTACCTCGATGTCTTGCTGGATCAAGAAGGCAAGGGGCATCACCGAGCTGAACGTGTGTCGAACTCGGAGGTGCCGTTTCCCAACACTTACGAGAAACTCCACCATGTCGCTCATGTCGATGTCCTCATCGGGGCTATCCTCCACACCCTTTCAGGAGGGCATGGCTCACCGACGACAAGCAAAGGAGACAGTGGTGGCATGGAGAGAGAGAGAGAGAGAGAGAGGAGTGAGGGAGCGACTAAGAGTGAGATAGAGAGAGTAATAGATCGGGTTGTTTTGAGCTAGTCGGTCCCACCATGTTTAACGACCGCTAACGGCCTATCCATCTCACCCTCTGCCAATGTGGCCTCACGGGGTGAGGCTGAGATGTCATAATCAGGCTCAGTTTTTAACGAACTGGTCATTTGTGTATTTTTTAGAGGAAAAAATGTGGTGGGTACGAACAACAAAAAAGGGTAGTTCTGAGGATCCCTTGCCCCAAAAAGGATAGATTTATACTATTAACTCTTCATGATGGCGAATACGTGAGGCTTTCGCCCAAAACCTCATCCGCATCACCGCGAGGCACCAAGGTCTGCGACGACATCCTCAAGAGGAATGCGGCACCAGCGCTAGACGGGGTCAGTCAAAGTCAATATGGATGCAACGGTGAAGAAAGGCTATCTGTAGGTCAGAAACACGTAGTTCCATGGGGGCCTTGGCTGTCTCCCTGTTGGCATTCACTGAGCCGACAACGTTTGAAGTGATGGCTTTTTGGGGTTCATTTTACTCAAGCTTGATTTTGAGAAGGCATTTGATATGTTAAATCACAACACCTTGATTGAGATTCTCCAAGCTACATGATTTAGAGATAAATGGATCCATTGGACCAGAATGATTTACATCACTCGTTTTTCTTCAATTCTACTCAACAGTATACATGGAAACAATTTTTTTGCAAGAAAGAAGTCACATAAGGTGATCCACTCTCCCCATTAGTATTTGTTCTTGTTGCTAACTTGCTACAGTCTATGCTTAATGAAGCCATGAGAAACTCCCTTGTCACCACTCCTTTGACACGTCACTCCTGCCCAAACCATCATCCAATATGCCGATGATACCATTCTAGTGATCCATGTTGATGCTTCTTGACTTAACGACATCAAGAATCTTCTCCTCCACTTTGCAGCCTACACTAGATTGAAAGTGAATTATGCTAAATCCATCATTATCCCCATCAACACTCCAGAGAATGAAATGCGGGAACTTTCCACTCTTTTTTGGGTGCAAGATAGGTTCCTTCCCTCACATCTACCTTGGGCCCCCACTCAGCCTCAGCAAACCAAGAGTAGAGGATTTTGTACCAATGCTCAAAAGAATTGAAAACAGACTCTTGGGCTATTCCACACTGCTGTCTACTAGAGATAAACTGACTCTTATTAAGTTTGTGTTCTCCAGAATGCCCACTTTCTTCATGAGTACTCTCACCCTTCCAGTCTTAGTGGTCAATCAGATTATCACCTATCTGAAAAACTGCTTCTGGAGAAAATTTGGCACACTGGACAGAGGGACTGCTCTTATTGCTTGGGAGATAATATGTAAACACAAGACACATGGTGGTTTAGGAGTGTTAGATATCACTGCTCATAACAAAGCATTGCTTATGAAATTCATGTATAAGTTTCTCAACAAATTTGATTCTCCTCGGGCCAGCATCATCTGGGAAACCCACTACTCACACTCTCTTCCTGGTGATAGGATGGTTGGATCCTTTTGGTGGAAAACTATTCTGAGACTTCTACTTATCTACAAACAATTTACAGTCTGTAAACATGGTGTAGGCAATGTTGGGAAATGTTGCACGGAAAACAAAAAAAATTCTACGCACACGCAATTGATACGTCTCCAACGTATCTATAATTTTTTATTGTTCCATGCTATTATATTACCCGTTTTGGATGTTTAGGGCTTTACTTTACACTTTTATATCATTTTTGGGACTAAACTACTAACCAGAGGCCCAGCCCGAATTGCAGTTTTTTTGCCTATTTTAGTGTTTCGAAGAAAAGGAATATCAAACGGAGTCCAAACGGAATGAAACCTTCGGGAGTGATCTTTTCGGAACAAACGCAATCCAAGAGACTTGCAGTGGACGTCAAGCTGCAAATGAGGCGGCCACGAGGGTGCCCGGCGCGCCCTATGGGGGTGGGCGCGCCCCCACCCTCGTGGGCCCCTTGTTGCTCCACCGACGTACTTCCTTCGCCTATATATACTCCCGTACCCTGAAAACATCCAGGAGCACCACGAAAACCTAATTCCACCGCGCAACCTTCTGTACCACGAGATTCCATCTTGGAGCCTTCGTCGGTGCTCCGCCGGAGGGGGAATCGACCATGGAGGGCCTCTACATCATCTCCAAGGCCTCCCCGATGAGTTGTGAGTAGTTTACCACAGACCTTCGGGTCCATAGTTATTAGCTAGATGGCTTCTTCTCTCTCTTTGAATCTCAATACAAAGTTATCCTCGATCTTCTTGGAGATCTATTCGATGTAACTCTTTTTGTGGTGTGTTTGTCGAGATTCGATGAATTGTGGGTTTATGATCAAGTCTATCTATGAGAAATATTTGAATCTCCTCTGAATTCTTTTATGTATGATTGGTTATCTTTACAAGTATCTTTGAATTATCAGTTTGGTTTGGCCTACTAGATTGATATTTCTTGCAATGGGAAAAGTGCTTAGCTTTGGGTTCAATCTTGCGGTGTCCTTTCCCAGTGAGAGCAGGGGCAGCAAGGTACGTATTGTATTGGTACCATCGAGGATAAAAAGATGGGGTTTGTATCATATTGCTTGAGTTTATCCCTCTACATCATGTCATCTTTCTTAATGCGTTACTATGTTCTTATGAACTTAATACTCTAGATGTAGGCAGGAGTCGGTCAATGTGTGGAGTAATAGTAGTAGATGCAGAATCGTTTCGATCTACTTGTCACAGACGTGATGCCTATATATAGAATCGTTTCGATCTACTTGTCTCATAACTATGCACTTTTCTATCAATTGCTCGACAGTAATTTGTTCACCCACCGTTATACATATGCTATCTTGAGAGTAGCGACTAGTGAAACCTATGGCCCCCGGGTCTATCTTTTATCATATAAGTTTCCGATCTACTTTTATTTGCATCTTTTACTTTCTAATCTATATCATAAAAATACCAGAAATATTTATCTTATCTTATTATCTCTATCAGATCTCACTTTTGCAAGTTACCGTGAAGGGATTGACAACCCCTTTATCACGTTGGTTGCGAGGTTCTTGTTTGTTTGTGTAGGTGCGTGGGACTTTTGGGGGGCCTCCTACTGGATTGATACCTTGGTTCTCAAAAACTAAGGGAAATACTTACGCTACTTTGCTGCATCACCCTTTCCTCTTCAAGGGAAAAACCAACGCATGCTCAAGAGGTAGCAAGAAGGATTTCTGGCGCTGTTGCCAGGGAGGTCTTCGCTCAAGTCAAGACATACCAAGTACCCATCACAAACTCATCTCCCTCGCATTACATTATTTGCCATTTTCCTCTCCTTTTCCTCTCCCCCACTTCATCCTTGCCGTTTTATTCGCCCTCTCTTTCTCATTCGCCTCTCTCTTTCGCTTGCCTTTTGTGTGCTTGTGTGTTGGATTGCTTGTCACGATAGCTCAAGATAATACCAAATTGTGTGACTTTTCCAATACCAATAATAATGATTTCCTTAGCACTCCGATTGCTCCTCTTAATGATGATGAATCTTGTGAAATCAATGCTGCTTTGTTGAATCTTGTTACGAAAGATCAATTCTCTAGCCATCCTAGTGAAGATACCGCTACTCATCTAAACAACTTTGTTGATTTGTGTGATATGCAAAAGAAGAAAGATATGGATAATGATATTGTTAAATTGAAGTTATTTCTGTTTTCACTTAGAGATCGTGCTAAAACTTGGTTTTCGTCTTTGTCTAAAAAGAATATTGATTCTTGGAATAAGTGCAAAGATGCTTTTATCTCTAAGTATTTTCCTCCCGCTAAGATCATCTCTCTTAGGAACGATATTATGACTTTTAAACAACTTGATCATGAGCATGTTGCCCAATCTTGGGAAAGAATGAAATTAATGATTCGCAATTGCCCCACTCATGGTTTAAATCTATGGATGATCATACAAATGTTGTATGCCGGATTGAATTTTGCTTCTAGAAATCTTTTAGATTCAGCCATGGGAGGCACTTTTATGGAAATCACCTTAGGAGAAGCTACTAAACTCCTTGATAACATTATGGTTAATTATTCTCAATGGCACACCAAAAGATCTACTAGTAAAAAAGTGCATGCTATAGAAGAGATTAATGTTTTGAGTGGAAAGATGGATGAACTTATGAAATTATTTGGTACTAAGAGTGCTCCTATTGATCCTAATGATATGCCTTTGTCTACTTTGATTGAGAATAATAATGAATCTATGGATGTGAATTTTGTTGGTAGGAATAATTTTGGTAACAATGCTTACAGAGGAAACTTTAATCCTAGACCATTTCCTAGTAATTCCTCTAATAATTATGGTAATTCCTACAACAACTCTTATGGAAATTTTAATAAGATGCCCTCTGATTTTGAGAATAATGTTAAAGAATTTATGATCTCTCAAAAAATTTTTAATGCTTTGCTTGAAGAAAATTTTCTTAAAGTTGATGATTTGGCTAGGAACGTTGATAGACTTTCGCTTGATGTTGATTCTTTGAAACTTAGATCTATTCCACCTAAGCATGATATCCATGAGTCTCTCAAAGCCATGAGAATTTCCATTGATGAGTGCAAAGATTGCTTTATAAAAGTGTGTTCTTCTAGTTTCCATGAAAATAATGATGAAGATCTAAAAGTTATTGATGTGTCCCCTATTAAATATTTGTTTTGCAATACGAATCTTGATAATGATGGGACTGGAGATGAGTCAACTTTAGTTAAAAGGCATCCCAATGATTCAGAGTTTTTAGATCTTGATGCTAAATTTGGTAAATGTGGGATTGGAGAGGTCAAAACTTTACATAGTATTGAACCCACTATTATGGATTTCAAGAAATTTAATTATGATAATTGTTCTTTAATAGATTGTATTTCCTTGTTGCAATCCATGTTGAATTCTCCTCATGCTTATAGCCAAAATAAAGCTTTACCAAACATATTGTTGATGCCTTAATGCAATCTTATGAAGAAAAACTTGAATTGGAAGTTTCTATACCTAGAAAACTTTACGATGAGTGGGAACCTACTATAAAAATTAAAATTAAAGATCATGAATGCTATGCTTTTTGTGATTTTGGTGCTAGTGTTTCCACGATTTCGAAAACTTTATGTGATGTGCTAGGTTTCCATGATTTTGATGATTGCTCTTTAAACTTGCACCTTGCGGATTCCACCATTAAGAAACCTATGGGAAGGATCAATGATGTTCTTATTGTTGCAAATAGGAATTATGTGCCCGTAGATTTTATCGTTCTTGATATAGATTGCAATCTTTCATGTCCTATTATTCTTGGTAGACCTTTCCTTAGAACGATTGGTGCAATTATTGATATGAAGGAAGGGAATATTAGATTCCAATTTCCATTAAGGAAAGGCATGGAACACTTCCCTAGAAAGAAAGTCAAATTACATTATGAATCCATTATGCGTGCCACTTATGAATTGAATGCCAAAGATGGCACTACTTAGATCTATTCTCGCTTTTATGCCTAGCTAGGGGCGTTAAACCATAGCGCTTGTTGGGAGGCAACCCAATTTTATTTTTGTTTCTTGCTTTTTGCTTCTGTTTAGTAATAAATATTTCATATAGCCTCTTTTTAGATGTGGTTTTATGTTTTAATTAGTGTTTGTGCCAAGTAGAACCTATAGGATAACCTATAGTGATAGTTAATTTGATTCTGCTAAAAAATAGAAACTTTTGCACGCACAAAAATAATTTTAGTAAATCACAGAAACGTGATTTTGCGTTGATTCTTTTTGAAATAGATCAATAGACAAATTGCCCAGGACTTCTATTTTGGTAGGATTTTTAGAATTCCAGAAGTATTCGAAAGTTACAGATTGCTACAGACTGTTCTGTTTTTGACAGATTCTGTTTTTCGTGTGTTGTTTGCTTATTTTGATGCATCTATGGCTAGTATCGCAGGGTGGGAGGGGGGGGGGTATGAACCATATAGAAGTTGGAATACAGTAGGTTTAACACCTATATAAATAAAGAATGAGTTCATTACAGTACCTTATGTGCTGGTTTTTCTTTCTTGCACTAACGAAGCTTATGAGATTTCCTATTGAATTTTGTGTTGTGAATTTTTCAAGTTTTGGGTAAAGATTTGATGGACTATGGAAAAAGGGGTGGCAAGAGCCTAAGCTCGGGGATGCCCATGGCACCCCAAGATATTCAAGGATAACCAAAAGCCTAAGCTTGGGGATGCCTCGGAAGGCATCCCCTCTTTTGTCTTCGTCTATCGGTAACTTTACTTGGAGCTATATTTTTATTCACCACATGATATGTGTTTTGCTTGGAGCATCTTGTATGATATTAGTCTTTGCTTTTTGTATTACCACAATCATCCTTGCTGTACACACCTTTTGGGAGAAACCCACATGATTTGGAATTTATTAGAATACTCTATGTGCTTCACTTGTATCTTTTGAGTTAGATAATTTTTGCTCTAGTGCTTCACTTATATCTTTTAGAGCACGGTGGTGGTTTAATTTTGTAGAAATTGTTGATCTCTCATGCTTCACTTATATTATTTTGAGAGTCTTTTAGAACAGCATGTGCTACCTCTTGAGCACTGCGTTGGATTTCCCCGAAGAGGAGAGGATGATGCAACAAAGTAGCGTAAGTATTTCCCTTAGTTTTTGAGAACCAAGGTATCAATCCAGTAGGAGACCACACACAAGTCCCTAGTACCTACACAAAACGATAGCAACTCGCAACCAACGCTTAGGGGTTGTTAATCCCTTCACGGTCACTTACGAGAGTGAGATCTGATAGAGATAATATTTTTGGTATTTTTGATAGGTAGATGCAAAGTAAAAAGTAAAGGCAAAGTAAAAACAAAGCAAGTAAATAAAGTGATATAGATTGATATGATGAGAATAGACCCGGGGGCCATAGGTTTCACTAGTGGCTTCTCTCAAGAGCATAAGTATTCTACGATGGGTGAACAAATTACTGTTGAGCAATTGACAGAATTGAGCATAGTAATGAGTATATCTAGGCAATGATCATGTATATAGGCATCACGTCCAAAACAAGTAGATCGAAACGATTCTGCATCTACTACTATTACTCCACTCATCGACCGCTATCCAGCATGCATCTAGAGTATTAAGTTAAAAACAGAGTAACGCCGTAAGCAAGATGACATGATGTAGAGGGATAAATTCATGCAATATGATAAAACCCCATCTTGTTATCCTCGATGGCAACAATACAATACGTGCCTTGCTGCCCCTTCTGTCACTGGGTAAGGGCACCACAAGATTGATCCCAAAGCTAAGCACTTCTCCCATTGCAAGAACTACCAATCTAGTTGGCCAAACCAAAAAAGATAATTCGAAGAGACTTGCAAAGATAACTCAATCATACATAAAAGAATTTAGAGAAGAATCAAATATTTTACATAGATAATACTGGATCATAAACCCACAATTCATCGGTCTCAACAAACACACCGCAAAAAGAAGATTACATCAAATAGATCTCCACGAGAAAGGGGGAGAACATTGTATTGAGATCCAAAAAGAGAGAAGAAGCCATCTAGCTACTAGCTATGGACCCGAAGGTCTGAAGTAAACTACTCACACTTCATCGGAGGGGCTATGGTGATGATGTAGAAGCCCTCCATGGTGAATGCCCCCTCCGGCGGAGCTCCGAAATAGGCCCCAAGATGGGATCTTGTGGATACAGAAGGTTGCGGCGGTGGAATTAGGTTTTTGGCTCCTGTTCTGATCGTTCGGGGATACGTAGGTATATATAGGAGGAAGGAGTACGTCGGTGGAGCTCCGAGGGGCCCACGAGGTAGGGGGGCGCGCCCAGGGGGGGGTGCGCCCTCCAACCTCGTGACCTCCTCGGGCACTACTTGGAGTAGGGTCCAAGTCTCCTGGATCACGTTCGGTTGGAAAATCACGATCCCGAAGGTTTCATTCCGTTTGGACTCCGTTTGATATTCTGTTTCTTCGAAATACTGAAAAAGGCAAAAAATAACAATTCTGGGCTGGGCCTCCGGTTAATAGGTTAGTCCCAAAAGTAATATAAAAGTGGAAAATAAAGCCCAATATAGTCCAAAACAGTAGATAAAGTAGCATGGAGCAATCAAAAATTATAGATACGTTGGAGACGTATCAGGCATCCCCAAGCTTAATTCCTGCTCGTCCTCGAGTAGGTAAATGATAAAAAAGAATTTTTGATGCGGAGTGATACTTTGGCATAATTTCAATGTAAATCTTCTTAATTGTGATATGAATATTCAGATCCAAAAGATTCAAGACAAAAGTTCATATTGACACAAAAATAATAATACTTCAAGCATACTAATCAAAGCAATCATGTCTTCTCAAAATAACATGGCAAAAGAAAGTTCATCCCTACAAAATCATATAGTGAGGCTATGCTTCATTTCCGTCACACAAAGATGTTCCCAACTTCTATACCCCCGATGACAAGCCAAGCAATTGTTTCATACTTAAATAATCTCAAACTTTTTCAACCTTCACGCAATACATGAGCGTGAGCCATGGATATAGCACTATGGGTGGAATAGAATATGATGATGGGGATTGTGTGGAGAAGGCAAAAAAGGAGAAAGTCTCACATCAACTAGGCATATCAACGGGCTATGGAGATGCCCATCAATAGATATCAATGTGAGTGAGTAGGGATTGCCATGCAACGGATGCACTAGAGCTATGAATGCTCAACAAAAGAAAACTAGTGGGTGTGCATCCAACTCGCTTGCTCACGAAGACCTAGGGCATTTGAGGAAGCCCATCGTAGGAATATAAAAGCCAAGTTCAATAATGAAAAATTCCCACTAGTATGAAAAGACAACTTATGAGACTCACTACATGAAGAACAAGGTGCTACTTCGAAGCACAATATATGAGACTCACTACATGAAGAACAAGGTGCTACTTTGAAGCACAAGTGTGGAAAAAGAGATAGTAGCATTGCCCCTTCTTTTTTTATTTTCTTTTTTGGGCCTTTCTTTTTTTTGTCCTTCCTTTTTTTTATTTGGGCAATGCTCTAATAATGATGATCATCACACTTCTATTGATTACAACATAAGGATTACAACTCGAGACTTAAAACAAGATATGACTCTATATGAATGCCTCCGGCGGTGTACCGGGATGGTGCAATGAATCAAGAGTGACATGTATGGAAAATAATGCATGGTGGCTTTGCCACAAATACGATGTCAACTACACGATCATGCAATGGCAATATGACAAAAGTAATGTATGTCATGATGATGATGATGGAAGTTGCATGGCAATATATCTCGGAATGGCTATGGAAATGCCATGATAGGTAGGTATGGTGGCTGTTTTGAGGAAGATATAAGGAGGTTTATGTGTGATAGAGTATATCATATCATGGGGTTTGGATGCATCGGCGAAGTTTGCGCCAACTCTCAAGGTGAGAAAGGGCAATGCACAGTACCGAAGAGGCTAGCAAAGGCGGAAAGGTGAGAGTGCGTATAATCCATGGACTCAACATTAGTCAAAAGAACTCATATACTTATTGCAAAAATTTAGAAGTCATCAAAAATTCAAGTACTACATGCATGCTCCTAGGGGGATAGATTGGTAGGAAAAGACCATCGCTCGTCCCCGACCGCCACTCATAAGGATGCACAAGCCAGGTACACTTCATGTTTCAAATTTGTTACACAACTTTAACCATACGTGCATGCTACGGGATTTGCAAACTTCAACACAAGTGTTTCTCAAATTCATAATGACCCAACTAGCACAACTTTTATATTATCACCTTCATATCTCAAAACAATTATCAAGCATCAAACTTATCTTAGTATTCAACACACTCAAAAGAAAGTTTTACATATCTTGAACACCAAGTATATTAACATTCAGCAAATTACCATGCTATTAAAGTCTCTCAAAATAATCTAAGTGAAGCATGAGAGATCAATAGTTTCTTTAAAACAAATCCACCACCGTGCTCTAAAAGATCTAAGTGAAGCACTAGAGCAAAAATTATCACGCTCAAAAGATATAAGTGAAGTACTATGAGCAAAACTATCAAGCTCAAAAGATATAAGCGAAGCACATAGAGTATTCTAACAAATTCCAAATCATGTATGGCTCTCTCAAAAGATGTGTACAGCAAGGATGATTGTGGTAAACTAACAAGAAAATACACAAATAATACAAGACGCTCCAAGCAAAACACATATCATGTTGGTGAATAAAAATATAGCTCCAAGTAAATTACCCATGGAAGTGGACGAAAGAGGGGATGCCTTCCGGGGCATCCCCAAGCTTTGACTTTTTGGTGTCCTTGGATTATCTTGGGGGTGACATGGGCATACCCAAGCTTAGGATCTTGCCACTCCTTGTTCCATAATCCATCAAAGAATTCACCCAGAACTTGAAAACTTCACGACACAAAACTCAACAGAAATCTCGTGAGCTCCGTTAGAGAAAGAAAACAAAAGACTACTTCAAGGTACTGTAATGAACTCATTATTTATTTATATTGGTGTTAAACCTACTGTATTCCAACTTCTCTATGGTTTATAGAATAATTTACTAGCCATAGATTCATCAAAATAAGCAAACAACACACGAAAAACAGAATCTGTCAAAAACAGAACAGTCTGTAGCAATCTGTAACTAACGCAAACTTCTGGAACTCTAAAAATTCTACCAAAATAGGAAATCCTGGACAATTTGTTTATTGATCAGCAGCAACAAGAATCAATGCAAAAGAACGTTCCTGTGATTTATCATAACTAAATTCGTGCGCGCAAAGTTTCTGTTTTTCAGCAGAATCAAATCAACTATCATCGTAGGTTATCCTATAGGTTCTACTTGGCACAAACACTAATTAAAACATAAAACCACATCCAAACAGAAGGTAGATGGATTATTTATTCCTAAACAGAAGCAAAAACAAAAAACACAAAATAAGTTGGGTTGCCTCCCAACAAGCGCTATCGTTTAACGCCCCTAGCTGGGCATAAAAGCAAGGATAGATCTAGGTCGTGCCGTAATAATAAGATAGATCTTGAAAGCTCATCTCGTATTCTCTACGTTCGGCAGCAAGTTTCCTTTGAGGCAAGCAAAAATAATCAAAAGGGCTAAATTTAGCGGGACAAAAATCCCCAAGATCAATCACGGGAGGAACGGGTTCCTCCCTTGGCCCTTCATAGTGCACAACTATTTCATTACTGAAAGCATTCTTTTGGCAAAATCTTGTGAGCTTATACTCGAGAGAGTATCCTAGCTCATTATTTCTAAGGGAAAAATCATTATTAAGCTCGTTAATGCAATCAACCAAGACATTGATAGGGACCTTTTTTCTAAGGTTTTCATTGAAAGCGACATAGTCCGAAGATTGAAAACGTCTAATTTCCTCTTGATCATAGAGGATTGCTTCTATGGGTGAACGACCGGCGCCCACCCTATAGTGCGCAAAGATTTATTTGGCTTCTCTTATGATAAATCTAAATTCATGAGCCAAAAAGATAGTAACAGCGCATTTAATAGAAGAGTGCTCAATATTAGAGAATTCTAAGAAAATTCTCTGTATGCAAGGGTGCATATGCATAAATTGTGTTTCAAGTTCAACCACAAGCATAGATATAGCATCCGCAAGGCTACTAGTTCTATGAAGAATAGAACAGCCCATGGAAGGTAAAGCACCAGCACAAGTAAAGAAATCTTGAATAACGCCTTTGCCAATGATGTTACCACTACCGATTCGAAACTTTTTGGTATGCAAGATAGGAGGTTCATCGGCCGGAGCCTCGGGATTTTCTGTGTTATCATTGTTGTCCATATCGATGATAATCTCCCCAATTTCAGACATAGTGGCAAAAAGAAGTAAGGCAGAAGAAAGCAAACAAAAGGGAAAGGAGGAGGAGATTGGGAAAGAGAGGGCGAATAAAACGGCAAGGGTGAAGTGGGGGAGAGGAAAACGAGAGGCAAATGGCAAATAATGTAACGCGAGAGATAGGGATTGCGATGGCTACTTGGTATTGTTGACTTGCTTGCATGAGCCTCCCCGGAAACGGTGCCAGAAATTCTTCTTGCTACCTCTTGAGCACTGTGTTGGATTTCCCCGAAGAGGAGAGGATGATGCAGCAAAGTAGCGTAAGTATTTCCCTCAATTTTTGAGAACCAAGGTATCAATCCAGTAGGAGACAATGCACAAGTCCCTAGTACCTACACAAAACGATAGCAACTCGCAACCAACACTTAGGGGTTGTTAATCCCTTCATGATCACTTACGAGAGTGAGATCTGATAGAGATAATATTTTTGGTATTTTTGATAGGTAGATGCAAAGTAAAAACTAAAGGCAAAGTAAAAACAAAGCAAGTAAATAAAGTGATATAGATTGATATGATGAGAATAGACCCGGGGGCCATAGGTTTCACTAGTGGCTTCTCTCAAGAGCATAAGTATTCTACGATGGGTGAACAAATTACTGTTGAGCAATTGACAGAATTGAGCATAGTTATGAGTATATCTAGGCAATGATCATGTATATAGGCATCACGTCCAAAACAAGTAGATCGAAACGATTATGCATCTACTACTATTACTCCACTCATTGACCGCTATCCAGCATGCATCTAGAGTATTAAGTTAAAAACAGAGTAACGCCGTAAGCAAGATGACATGATGTGGAGGGATAAATTCATGCAATATGATAGAAACCCCATCTTGTTATCCTCGATGGCAACAATACAACACGTGCCTTGCTACCCCTTCTGTCACTGGGTAAGGACACCGCAAGATTGAACCCAAAGCTAAGCACTTCTCCCATTGCAAGAACTACCAATCTAGTTGGCCAAACCAAAAAAGATAACTCGAAGAGACTTGCAAAGATAACTCAATCATACATAAAAGAATTTAGAGAAGAATCAAATATTTTCCATAGATAATACTGGATCATAAACCCACAATTCATCGGTCTCAACAAACACATCGCAAAAAGAAGATTACATCGAATAGATCTCCACGAGAGAGGGGGAGAACATTGTATTGAGATCCAAAAAGAGAGAAGAAGCCATCTAGCTACTAGCTATGGACCCGAAGGTCTAAAGTAAACTACTCACACTTCATCGGAGGGGCTATGGTGATGATGTAGAAGCCCTCCATGGTGGATGCCCCCTCCGGCGGAGCTCCGGAACAGGCCCCAAGATGGGATCTCGTGGATACAGAAGGTTGCGGTGGTGGAATTAGGTATTTGGCTCCTGTTCTGATCGTTCGGGGATATGTAGGTATATATAGGAGGAAGGAGTACGTCGGTGGAGCTTCGAGGGGCCCACGAGGTAGGAGGGCGTGCCTAGGGGGGGCGCCCTCCACCCTCATGACCTCCTCGGGCACTACTTGGAGTAGGGTCCAAGTCTCCTGGATCACGTTCGGTTGGAAAATCACGATCCGAAGGTTTCATTCCGTTTGGACTCCGTTTGATATTCTGTTTCTTCAAAATACTGAAAAAGGCAAAAAACAGCAATTCTGGGCTGGGCCTCCGGTTATAGGTTAGTCCCAAAAGTAATATAAAAGTGGAAAATAAAGCCCAATATAGTCCAAAACAGTAGATAAAGTAGCATGGAGCAATCAAAAATTATAGATACGTTGGAGACGTATCAGCATGGTATTTGCTATGGTTAAAAAAATTGGTCCTATAATGATGGGCATCCAAGTTGGGTATAATAAAAACTATCATAGGAAGTGAATTGGATGCTATGATCAATTTGATACTTCATAATTGTTTTGAGATATAGAGGTGGTGATATTAGAGTCATGCTAGTTGGGTAATTGTGAATTTAAAGAATACTTGTGTTGAAGTTGGCAAGTCCCGTAGCATGCACATATGGTGAAAGTTGTGTAACAAATTTGTTGCATATGATGCTCTTTTGATTGCCTTCCTTATGAGTGGAGGTCGGGATCGCGCGATGGTTAACTCCTACCAACCCTTCCCCTAGGAGCATGCGTATTAGTACTTTGCTTCGAGGGCTAATAAGACTTTTGCAATAAGTATATGAGTTCTTTATGACTAATGTGAGTCCATGGATTATACGCACTCTTACCTTTCCATCATTGCTAGCCTCTTTGGTACCATGAATTGCCCTTTCTCACCTTGAGAGTTGGTGTAAACTTCGCCGGTGCATCCAAACCTCGTGATACGATACGCTCTATCACACATAAAGCTCCTTATATCTTCCTCAAAACAGCCACCATACCTATATATTATGGCATTTCCATAGCCATTCCGAGATATATTGCCATGCAACTTTCCACCATTCCGTTTATCATGACACGCATCATCATTGTCATATTGCCTTGCATGATCATGTAGTTGACATCGTCTTTGTGGCAAAGCCACCTTCATAATTTTTCATACATGCCACTCTTGATTCGTTGCCCATCCTAGTACACCGCCGGAGGCATTCATATAGAGTCATATCTTGTTCTAGTTTTAAGTTGTAATTCATGAGTTGTAAATAAATAGAAGTGTGATGATCGTCATTATTAGAGCATTGTCCCTTATAAAAAAGGAAAAAAAGAAAGGCCAAAAAAGGCCAAAAAAAAGAGAAAGGCCCAAAAAAAAGAAAAAAAAGAAATAAAAAGGGGGACAATGTTACTATCCTTTTCCACTGTGCTTCAAAGTAGCACTATGTTCTTCATATAGAGAGTCTCATATGTTGTCACTTTCATATACTAGTGGGAATTTTCATTATAGAACTTGGCTTGTATATTCAACGATGGGCTTACTCAAAATGCCCTAGGTCTTCGTGAGCAAGCAAGTTGGATGCACACCCACTAGTTTCTTTTGTTGAGCTTTCATACATTTATAGCTCTAGTGCATCCATTGCATGGCAATCCCTACTCCTCATGTTGACATCAATTGATTGTCATCTCCATAGCCCATTGATTATCCTCGTGAATGTGAGACTTTCTCCTTTTTTTCTTTTCCACACAACCTCCATCATCATATTCTATTCCACCCATAGTGCTATATCCATGGCTCACGCTCATGTATTGTGTGAGAGTTGAAAAAGGCTGAAGCGCGTTAAAAAGTATGAACCAATTGCTTGGCTGAAACCGGGGTTGTTCTTGATGGGAGTATTTTTGTGTGATGAAAATGAAACATAGCCTAACTATATGATTTTGTAGGGATGAACCTTCTAATGCCATGATATTTTGAGAAGAAATGATTTCTTTGTTAGTATGCTTGAAGTATTACTATTTCTTATGTCAATATGAACTTTTGTCTTGAATCATTTGGATCTGAATATTCATGCCACAATAAAGAAATTATATTGAGAATTATGCTAGGCAGCATTCCACATCAAAAATTCTGTTTTTATCATTTACCTACTCGAGGATGAGCAGGAATTAAGCTTGGGGATGCTTGATATGTCTCCAATGTGTCTATAATTTTTGATTGTTCCATGCAATTATATTACCCGTTTTGGATGTTTATGGGCTTTACTTTACACTTTTATATCATTTTTGGGACTAACCTACTAACCAGAGGCCCAGCCCGAATTGCTGTTTTTTTTGCCTATTTCAGTGTTTCGAAGAAAAGGAATATCAAACAGAGTCCAAACGGAATGAAACCTTCGGTAGCAATCTTTTCAGAACAAGCGCAATCCAGGAGACTTGGAGTGGACATCAAGCTGCAAACAAGGCGGCCACGAGGGTGCCCGACGTGCCCTATGGGGGTGGGCGTGCCCCCACTCTTGTGGGCCCCTCGTTGCTCCACCGACGTACTTCCTTTGCCTATATATACCCCCGTACCCTGAAAACATCCTGGAGCACCACGAAAACCTAATTCCACTGCCGCAACCTTCAATATCCGCGAGATCCCATCTTGGAGCCTTCGCTGGCGCTCCGCCGGAAGGGGAATCGACCACAGAGGGCCACTACATCATCTCCAAGGCCTCTCCGATGAGTTGTGAGTAGTTTACCATAGACCTTCGGGTCCATAGTTATTAGCTAGATGGCTTCTTCTCTCTCTTTGAATCTCAATACAAAGTTCTCCTCGATCTTCTTGGAGATCTATTCGATGTAACTCTTTTTGCGGTGTGTTTGTAGAGATTCGATGAATTGTGGGTTTATGATCAAGTTTATCTAAGAGAAATATTTGAATCTCTTCTGATTTCTTTTATGTATGATTGGTTATCTTTGCAAGTCTCTTCAAATTATCATTTTGGTTTGGCCTACTAGATTGATCTTTATTGCAATGGGAGAAGTTCTTAGCTTTGGGTTCAATCTTGCGGTGTCCTTTCCCAGTGACAGCAGGGGCAACAAGGCACCTATTGTATTGTTGGCATCGAGGATAAAAAGATGGGGTTTATATCATATTGCTTGAGTTTATCCCTCTACATCATGTCATCTTTCTTAATGTGTTACTCTGTTCTTATGAACTTAATACTCTAGATGCAGGCAGGAGTCTGTCAATGTGCGGAGTAATAGTAGTAGATGCAGAATCGTTTTGATCTACTTGTCACGGACATGATGCCTATATACATGATCATGCCTAGATATTCTCATAACTACACACTTTTCTATCAATTACTCGACAGTAATTTTTCACCCACCGTAATCTTATGCTATCTTGAGAGAAGGCACTAGTGAAACCTATGCCCCCCCGGGTCTATCATTTATCATATAAGTTTCCGATCTACTTTTATTTGCATCTTTTACTTTCCAATCTATATCATAAAAATACCAAAAATATTTATCTTATCTTATTATCTCTAACAGATCTCACTTTCGCAAGTTACCATGAAGGGATTGACAACCCCTTTATCGTGTTGGTTGTGAGGTTCTTGTTTGTTTGTGTAGGTGCGTGGGACATTTGAGGAGCCTCCTACTGGATTGTTACCTTGGTTCTCAAAAACTGAGGGAAATACTTACGCTACTTTGCTGCATCACCCTTTCCTCTTCAAGGGAAAAAGCAACGCATGCTCAAGAGGTAGCAGCAATGATCTATCCATGGAGATGCATAACAACGAGGGGGAGAGTGTGTCTATGTACCCTTGTAGACCATAAGCGGAAGTGTTTCTCAACATGGTTGATGTAGTCGAACTTCTTCGCGCTTCAACCGATCAAGTACCAAACGCACGGTACATCCGCGTTCTGCCCACGTTCAGCTCGGTGACGTCCCTCGCCTTCTTGATCCAGCAAGGCGTCGAGGTAGTAGATGAGTTCCGTCAGCATGGCGGCCTGGTGACGGTGATGGTGAAGTGATCCTCGCAGGGCTTCGCCTAAGCGCTATGAAAATATGACCGAGGGTGTAAACGGTGGAGGGGGCGCCACACACTGCTAGGAAATTGTCTTGTGCATGCTAGGGGTGCCCCCCATATATATATATATGTATGTGTGTGTGTGTGTGTGTGTGTGTGTGTGAGAGGGGGAGGGGAGAGGCCAGGAGGCACGCCAAGTAGGACCGGATCCTACTTGGGTTCCCCCTTGGCCGCCCCTATTTCCATATTAGCCAGAGGGGGGAGGAAAGAGGACGGGGAGAAAGGGGAGGGGGAGGCCGAATCCCCCCTTTCCTTTCCATCCCCTTCTTTCCTTCTCCCACTGGTTTGACCCATATGGGGGGCGCACCAGCCCCTGGTGGCTGGTGCTGTCGGATTACGGGTTCCGCAAACCCTTGAGAGGTTCGAACTCTGGGGTGCGTGCGAAGATCTCTCTCTCCCCAGTCTGCCGACTCGCTAATCTCACAGCCTAATGCGTCGAGCTCGAAGGAAATGGGACACAACATTTTACCCAGGTTCGAGCCACCCTGCGGTGTAAAACCCTACTCCTGCTTTGTGGTGGATTTGCCTCGAGGGGCGGAGGAAGAACTAGTACAATGGAGAACAGCCTCAGGAGGCGTGTTCTTGGGCTCAAGTGAGCTGGTGAGCTGGTCAGGGTGGAATGGATCCGATCCCCTCCCTTGGTGGTGGCTAGGTCCTATTTATAGTGGCCTTGGTCCTCTTACCGAATAGAGGCGGGAAGGGATCCCACAACGGCCAAATTTGAAGGGAGACAACAAGTACATATTATCCTGACTAAAGTGGTCTCCGCCTGCAAAAGCCCCTGGTCGTGACACTGTGGTGGGATCGCCGATGACTTCCGTCCTGCCGTCCTAGCGGTCTTGGTCTTGTTGCACGAGAATGGAAACCTTTGGCTGCTTCCTCGGGACTCCGTGCCTGCTGCTTGCCTCCATTGCACCGGAGAGGAAACTGGTACTCTGCGCCCGCCGATGCCCGCCTGGCCTTGGTCGTCATGGCTCACGTCATCTCAACCTCATGAGGTGAGCCTTGCATAGAAATCTCTGCTCCTCAGGAGCCATTCTAAAGAGGCCGATTCCCTTGGAGGTATTGATGTCGTCTACCTCGCGAGGCTTGGCCCGTCACGACGGTCTTGGATACTCGATGCTGAAACTGGGTCATACCAGGCCGTTGGTGGAGCCACGCCGCGGGCCGCAGGCAGGCAAGTATGGGAACCCCCATATCCAGAATGCCAACAGTATCCCTCGGGCCCAAGGCGCACTCGAAATTGGCTTCTAGGCGAAGCCAAAGGGCAAGTGTGGAGCGCCACGGGCCCTAACCGCCTACGGCCTTGGGCGACACGTGGCGATTGATGGGACATGGGTGTCTCTGCTTCCCCACGTTGCCACGACAACTGCCTGACTTGATGAGTTGATGCTGCATGCAGAGAAGACATCATTGCACGAGATCATGGAGGCCGGCGGTTGGCCTCCCTCCGACTATAAATGAGGGGAGGCCGGCGGTTGGCCTCCCCCGCCTGTTCCTTCTCCTTCTTCTCCATTTTGCCGTAGCATCCATGGCGCCGATCAGGAGATTCTCGGCGGCGGAGAAGGGGAAAGCCCCTCGGGAGGAGCCAGAACCACTTCCATCAAAGAAAAGGTTTCGCCGTCCCTGCGATGCCGGCGTGAGGCAGGAGGTGACCTGGCCTTGGCACGTATGTCCTCTGCCCGGCTTCCCCTTCCCTTGTATGCTTGCGTGCAGGACGGTAATGCTCACCGCCGAGCGATCCCAGGCAGCAGCGGGCGAGCCCAAGCCGAGCGGCCAGTAGGGCCGTGAACCCACGCCGAGTACGACGGCGCCTCTACACTGTTCTTCAATGTTTTTGAAGAGGCCCTCGAGCGATCCACTTCGAGTACGACGACGCCTCTACACTATTCTTCAATGTCTTCAACGAGGAGGGCCGACGGCCGGAGTGCTGCCCTGGAGGAAGCAGCCCCCGGGGTGTGTCCGTGAGCGCTGGAACCCGCCTCCGACCCCATCGGCGTCTCCTCAAGTAGAAGCGATGACTCCTGGGAATCCAGTGACTCTCCCGAGCCCAGCGATTCTCCGGAGTCCAGTGACAACAGCTACGTGCCGCCGAGCTCTCGCCGTGCTTGGAGTGCAGCAGCGGCATCCGCCTGGCATTGCCGGTGATGCCCTTTGGCCCGGTCCTCCAATGGCTTCCTTCTTTTGTTTTCCAGCACGGAATTAGGACAAGCCTTGCGGGGGTATGTAAAAACCGTGATGCTTTAATTCCAACATTATTTTTTCTATTTCTATGTTGGAATCGTGTATCCCACTCCGACACGGTTCCCCTTTTTTGTTCCCAAAGTAGCTTAGCGCTCTACGTCGGCGGGACCCAGTCCCCAGGCAGGCTTCAGCTGTCGCTGGTATGCTAGGTTGCGATGTCATGGTCAAGGCCAGGAGGTGAGCGGCCCGAGGTCCAGTGAGAGCTCCTGAGGCGCGATGCTCATGAGATCCCCCTTGGCGTGCAAGCAGCTGCCCAAGAACCAGAAAGGGAAGCGACATTGCCCGAGCGGGACTGCGAAGGTCGTGAGATGGAGTCATGAGGTTTATGCTGACATGCGCGAGTGACTTATCTTAGTGAGCCTGTGGCGATTCCCTTGCACGGTGCCCATTCGTGCCTCGGTGGTGTCGCCTCTAGGTAGGGCTCGTGATGGCCATTCCCTTTTCTCACTCGTCTAGGTGCTCTATGTCCTTGGTTCCCGGCCCTCGAGCGAGGCTCAGCCGCCGCTGGTATGCCAGGTCACGATGCCATGGTCAAGGCCAAAGGGTGAGAGCTGGAGAGCTAGTAAGGGCTCCTGAGGCGTGATGCCCAGGAGCTCCCCCTTTAACGTGCAAGCGATTTGCATGAGAAGGTGGTGGCCGTCGAGCCTGCCCGTAGCTAGGCTTCAGATATACTGGTGAGTTAGCCTACAGAGGAGAATATGGCCCCTAACGATGCTTGCTGCCTATCCCTTGATCTTTCCACAGGAAGGTGAAGGCACCAAGGACCCGGTGAGGTGGCGTACGCGAGGCAGTTCATGAGCCAGAGCTCGGTCTCTCTGATTTGTCAGCGTTACTGGGAAGGACCCGAGCACAAGCGCCGTGCCAGCATGTGTAGCCCCGGTTGCGGGATGAGCAAAGGGCGAGTCAGCAATGCAGCAAGGCCGCGAAGCGTATATGGCCCGAAGCAGGTGGGTGATGTGTTGGGGAACGTTGCAGAAATTCAAAATTTTCCTATGTGTCACCAAGATCTATCTATGGAGAAACCAGCAACGAGGGGAAGGAGAGTGCATCTACATACCCTTGTAGATCGCTAAGCGGAAGCGTTCAAGTGAACGGGGTTGATGGAGTCGTACTCGTCGTGATCGAAATCACTGATGATCCTAGTGCTGAACGGACGGCACCTCCGCGTTCAACACACGTACAGCCCGGGGACGTCTCCTCCTTCTTGATCCAGCAAGGGGAGAGGAGAAGTTGAGGGAGAGCTCCGGCAACACGACGGTGTGGTGGTGGAGCTTGCAGTTCTCCGGCAGAGCTTCACCAAGCACTACTACGGAGGAGGAGGTGTTGGGGAGGGAGAGGGCTGCGCCAGGGGCAAGGGTGAAGCTCCCATGTGCCTCCCCACTATATATAGGGGTGGAGGGGGCTGGTTTCTTGCCCTCCAAGTCCATTGTGGCGTTTGCAAAGGTGGGAGGAAAGAAATCCCATCATTTCCTTCCCCACCGATTGTTATCCCCCTTTTTTAGGGATCTTGATCTTATCCCTTCGGGATATGATCTTATTCCTTCTAAGGGGGGATCTTGGTGTGCCTTGACCAGGGGTGTGGGGCCTTGCCCCCACTACCCATGTTCATGTGGGTCCTCCCATGCAGGTGGGCCCCACTGCGGAACCTTCTAGAACCTTCCCGGTACAATACCGAAAAATCCCGAACATTTTCCGGTGGCCAAAATAGGACTTCCCATATATAAATCTTTACCTCCGGACCATTCCAGAACTCCTCGTGACGTCCGGGATCTCATCTGGGACTCCGAACAACATTCGGTAACTGCACACTAATTCCCATAACAACTCTAGCATCACCGAACCTTAAGTGTGTAGACCCTACGGGTTCGGGAATCATGCAGACATGACCGAGACAGCTCTCTGGCCAATAACCAACAGCGGGATCTGGATGCCCATGTTGGCTCCCACATGTTCCACGATGATCTCATCGGATGAACCACGATGTCAAGGACTCAATCGATCCCGTATACAATTCCCTTTGTCTAGCGGTATAGTACTTGCCCGAGATTCGATCGTCGGTATACCGATACCTTGTTCAATCTCGTTACTCGCAAGTCTCTTTACTCGTTCCGTAACACATCATCCCGTGATCAACCCCTTGGTCACATTGTGCACATTATGATGATGTCCTACCGAGTGGGCCCAGAGATACCTCTCCGTTTACCGGAGTGACAAATCCCAGTCTCGATTCGTGCCAACCCAACAGACACTTTCGGAGATACCTGTAGTGCACCTTTATAGCCACCCAGTTACGTTGTGACGTTTGGTACACCCAAAGCATTCCTACGGTATCCGGGAGTTGCACAATCTCATGGTCTAAGGAAATGATACTTGACATTAGAAAAGCTTTAGCATACGAACTACGATCTTTGTGCTAGGCTTAGGATTGGGTCTTGTCCATCACATCATTCTCCTAATGATGTGATCCCGTTATCAACGACATCCAATGTCCATGGTCAGGAAACCGTAACCATCTATTGATCAACGAGCTAGTCAATTAGAGGCTTACTAGGGACATGGTGTTGTCTATGTATCCACACATGTATCTGAGTTTCCTATCAATACAATTATAGCATGGATAATAAACGATTATCATGAACAAGGAAATATAGTAATAATAACTAATTTATTATTGCCTCTAGGGCATATTTCCAACAGTCTCCCACTTGCACTAGAGTCAATAATCTAGTTCACATCGCCATGTGATTAACACTCACAGGTCACATCGTCATGTGACCAACACCCAAGAGTTTACTAGTGTCACTGAACTAGTTCACATCATCATGTGATTAAGACTCAATGAGTTCTGGGGTTTGATCATGTTTTGCTTGTAAGAGAGGTTTTAGTCAACGGGTCTGCAACATTCAGATCCGTATGTACTTCGCAAATCTCTAGGTCATATTGTAAATGCTGCTTCCACGCTCCACTTGAAGCTATTCCAAATGGTTGCTCCACTATATGTATCCGGTTTGCTACTCAGAGTCATTCGGATAGGTGTTAAAGCTTGCATCGACGTAACTCTTTACGTCGAACTCTTTATCACCTCCATAACCGAGAAACATATCCTTATTCCTCTAAGGATAATTTTGACCGCCATCTGGTGATCCACTCCTTGATCACCTTTGTACCCTCTTGCCAGACATGTGGCAAGGCACACATCAGGTGCGGTACTCAGCATGGCATACATTATAGAGCCTATGACAAAAGCATAGGGGACGACCTTCGTCCTTCCTCTTTCTTCTGCCGTGGTCGAGCTTTAAGATTTAACTTCATACCTTACAACTCAGGCAAGAACTCCTTCTTTGACTGATCCATCTTGAACACCTTCAAGATCATGTCAAGGTACGTGCTCATTTGAAAGTACCATTAAGCATTTTTTGATCTATCATCATAGATCTTGATGCTCAATGTTCAAGCAGCTTAATCCAGGTTTTCTATTTAAAAACACTTTTCAAACAACCCTATATGCTTTCTAGAAATTCTATATCATTTCTGATCAACAATATGTTTACAACATATACTTATCAGAAATTCTATAGTGCTCCCACTCACTTCTTTGGAAATACAAGTTTCTCACAAACTTTGTATAAATCCAAAATCTTTGATCATCTCATCAAAGTGTATATTCTGACTCCGAGATGCCTGCTCTAGTCCATGGAAGGATTGCTGGAGCTAGCATACCTTTTAGCATCCTTAGGATCGACAAAACTTTTCTGACTATATCACATACAACCTTTCCTTACGAAAACTGGTAAGGAAACTCGTTTTGACATCCATCTGCCAGATTTCATAAATGCAGCTAATGCTAACATGATTCCGACGGACTTTAAGCATCGCTACGGATGAGAAAATCACATCGTAGTCAACTCCTTGAACTTGTGAAAAACTCTTCACCACAAGTCGAGCTTCATAGATGGTGACATTACCATTCACGTCTGTCTTCTTCTTAAAGATCCATTTATCTCAATGGCTTGCCGATCATTGGGCAAGTCCACCAAAGTCCATGCTTTTTTATGATAAATGGATCCTATCTCGAATTTCATGGCTTCTAACCATTTGTCGGAATTTGGGCCCACCTTTGCTTCTCCATAGCTCGTAGGTTCATTGTTGTCTAGCAACATGACCTCTAAGACAGGAGTGTGTACCACTCTGAAGTAGTACGCGTCCTTGTCGACCTACGAGGTCCGGCAGTGACTTGATCTGAAGCATCATGATCACTATCATCAGCTTCCACTTCAATTGGTGTAGGTGCCACATGAACAACTTCCTGTGCCATGCTACACACTGGTTGAAGTGATGGTTCAGTAACCTCATTAAGTCTCCACCATCCTCCCACTCAATTCTTTCGAGACAAACTTTTCCTCGAGAAAGGACCCGGTTCAAGAAACAATCCCTATTGCTTTCGGATCTGAATTTGGAGGTATACCCAACTGTTTTGGGTGTCCTATGAAGATGCATTTTATCCGCTTTGGGTTCGAGCTTATCAACCTGAAACTTTTTCACATAAGCGTCGCAGCCCCAAACTTTTAAGAAACGACAACTTAGGTTTCTCCAAACCACAGTTCAAACGGTGTCGTCTCAACGGAATTACGTGGTGCCCCATTAAAGTGAGTGCGGTTGTCTCTAATGCCTAACCCATGAACGATAGTGGTAATTCGATAAGAGACACCATGGTACACACCATATCCAATAGGGTGCAACTATGATGTTCGGACACACCATCACACTATGGTGTTCCAGGCGGTACTAATTGTGAAACAATTTCCACAATGTCTTAATTACGTGCCAAAGCTCGTAACTCAGATACTCATCTCTATGATCATATCATAGACATTTTATCCTCTTGTCACGATGATCTTCAACTTCACTCTGAAATTACTTGAACCATTCAATAATTCAGACTTTTGTTTCATCAAGTGAATATACTCAACATCTACTCGAATCATCTTTGAAGTAAGAACATAACGATATTCACTGCATGCCTCAGCACTCATTGGACTGCACACATCAAAATGTGTTACTTCGAACAAGTTGCTATCTTGTTCCATCTTACTGAAACCGAGGCTTTTCAGTCATCTTGCCCATGTGGTATGATTTGCATATCTCAAGTGATTCAAAATCAAGTGAGTCCAAAGATCCATCAACATGGAGCTTCTTCATGCGTTTTATACCAATATGACTTACATGGCAGTGCCACAAGTAAGTGGTACTATCATTACTATCTTATATCTTTTGGCATGAAAATGTGTATCACTACGATCGAGATTCAATAAACCATTCGTTTCAGGTGCAAGACCATTGAAGGTATTATTCAAATAAACAGAGTAACCATTATTCTCCTTAAATGAATAACCGTATTGCGATAGACATAATCCAATCATGTCTATGCTCAACGCAAACACCAACTGACAATTATTCAGGTTTAATACTAATCTTGATGGTAGAGGGAGCGTGCGATGTTTGATCACATCAAACTTGGAAATACTTCCAACACATATCGTCAGCTCACCTTTAGCTAGTCTCCGTTTATTCCGTAGCTCTTTTATTTCGAGTTACTAACACTTAGCAACCGAACCGGTATCTAATACCCTGGTGCTACTAGGAGTACTAGTAAAGTAGACATTAACATAATGTATATCCAATATACTTCTATCAACCTTGCCAGCCTTCTCATCTACCAAGTATCTAGGGTAATTCCACTCTAGTGACTATTCCCCTTATCACAGAAGCACTTAGTCTCGGGTTTGGGTTCAAACTTGGGTTTCTTCACTGGAGTAGCAGCTGATTTGCCGTTTCATGAAGTATCCCTTCTTGCCCTTGCCCTTCTTGAAACTAGTGGTTTCACCAACCATCAACAATTGATGCTGCTTCTTGATTTCTACTTTCGCGTTGTCAAACATCGTGAATTCCTCAAGGATCATCATATCTATCCCTGATATGTTATAGTTCATCATGAAGCTCTAGCAGCTTGGTGGCAATGACTTTGGAGAAACATCACTATCTCATCTGGAAGATCAACTCCCACTCGATTCAAGTGATTGTTGCACTCAGACAATCTGAGCACAAGCTCAATGATTGAGATTTTCTCCCTTAGTTTGCAGGCTAAGAAAATTGTCGGAGGTCTTATACCTCTTGACGTGGGCACGAGCCTGAAATCCCAATTTCAGCCCTCGAAAACATCTCACATGTTCCGCGATGTTTCAAAAACGTCTTTGGTGCCTCAACTCTAAACCGTTTAATTGAACTATCACGTAGTTATCAAAACGTGTATGTCCGATGTTCGCAACATCCACAAACGACGTTTGGGGTTCAGCACACTGAGCGGTGCATTAAGGACATAAGCTTTCTACTGTCCGCATGATCGCTACTGTCAACTTTCAACTATATTTTCTGTAGGAACATATCTAAACAGTGGAACTAAAGCGCGAGCTTACGACATAATTTGCAAAGATCTTTTGACTATGTTCAAGATAATTAAGTTCATCTTATGAACTCCCACTCAGATAGACATCCCTCTAGTCATCTAAGTGATTACATGATCCGAGTCAACTAGGCCGTGTTCGATCATCATGTGAGACGGACTAGTCATCATCGGTGAACATCTTCATATTGATCGTATCTACTATACGACTCATGCTCGACCTTTCGGTCTCTTGTGTTCCGAGGCCATGTCTGTACATGCTAGGCTCCTCAAGTGAACCTAAGTGTTTTGCATGTGTAAATCTGGCTTACACCCGTTGTATGTGAACGTAAGAATCTATCACACCCGATCATCACGTGGTGCTTCGAAACGACGAACTTTCGCAACGGTGCATAGTTAGGGGGAACACTTTCTTGAAATTTTAATGAGGGATCATCTTATTTACTACCGTCGTTCTAAGCAAATAAGATGCATAAACATGATAAACATCACATGCAATCAAAAAGTGACATGATATGGCCAATATCATATTGCTCCTTTTGATCTCCATCTTCGGGGCTCCATGATCATCATCGTCACCGGCATGACACCATGATCTCCATCATCATGATCTCCATCATCGTGTCTCCATGAAGTTGTCTCGCCAACTTATTACTTCTACTACTATGGCTACCGGTTAGCAATAAAGTAAAGTAATTACATGGCGTTGTTCAATGACACGCAGGTCATACAATAAATAAAGACAACTCCTATGGCTCCTGCCGGTTGTCATACTCATCGACATGCAAGTCGTGATTCCTATTACAAGAACATGATCAATCTCATACATCACATATCATTCATCACATTCTTCTTGGCCATATCACATCACATAGCAAACCCTGCAAAAACAAGTTAGACGTCCTCTAATTGTTGTTTGCATGTTTTACGTGGCTGCTATGGGTTTCTAGCAAGAACGTTTCTTACCTATGCAAAAACCACAACGTGATATGTCAATTGCTATTTACCCTTCATAAGGACCCTTTTCATCGAATCCGATCCGACTAAAGTGGGAGAGACTGGCACCCGCTAGCCACCTTATGCAACAAGTGCATGTCAATCGGTGGAACCTGTCTCACGTAAAAGTACGTGTAAGGTCGGTCTGGGCCGCTTCATCCCATGATGCCGCCGAATCAAGATTGGACTAGTAATGGTAAGCATATTGAACAACATCAACGCCCACAACTACTTTGTGTTCTACTCGTGCAAAGAATCTACGCAATAGACCTAGCTCATGATGCCACTGTTGGGGAACGTTGCAGAAATTCAAAATTTTCCTACGTGTCACCAAGATCTATCTATGGAGAAACCAGCAACAAGGGGAAGGAGAGTGCATCCACATACCCTTGTAGATCGCTAAGTGGAAGCGTTCAAGTGAACGGGGTTGAGGGAGTCGTACTCGTCGTGATCCAAATCACCGATGATCCTAGTGCCGAACGGACGGCACCTCCGCGTTCAACACACGTACAGCCCGGGGACGTCTCCTCCTTCTTGATCCAGCAAGGGGAGAGGAGAAGTTGAGGGAGAGCTCCGGCAGCACGACGGTGTGGTGGTGGAGCTTGCAGTTCTCCGGCAGAGCTTCGCCAAGCACTACTACTACGGAGGAGGTGTTGGGGAGGGAGAGGGCTGCGCCAGGGGCAAGGGTGAAGCTCCCATGTGCCTCGCCACTATATATAGGGGTGGAGGGGGCTGGTTTCTTTCCCTCCAAGTCCATTGGGGCGTTGGCAAAGGTGGGAGGAAAGAAATCCCATCATTTCCTTCCCCACCGATTGTTATCCCCCTTTTTTAGGGATCTTGATCTTATCCCTTCGGGATATGATCTTATTCCTTCTAAGGGGGGATCTTGGTGTGCCTTGACCAGGGGTGTGGGGCCTTGCCCCCACTACCCACGTTCATGCGGGTCCTCCCATGCAGGTGGGCCCCACTCCGGAACCTTCTAGAACCTTCCCGGTACAATACCGAAAAATCCCGAACATTTTCCGGTGGCCAAAATAGGACTTCCCATATATAAATATTTACCTCCGGACCATTCCGGAACTCCTCGTGACTTCCGGGATCTCATCCGGGACTCCGAACAACATTCGGTAACTGCACACTAATTCCCATAACAACTCTAGCGTCACCGAACCTTAAGTGTGTAGACCCTACGGGTTCGGGAATCATGCAGACATGACCGAGACAGCTCTCTGGCCAATAACCAACAGCGGGATCTGGATACCCATGTTGGCTCCCACATGTTCCACGATGATCTCATCGGATGAACCACGATGTCAAGGACTCAATCGATCCCGTATACAATTCCCTTTGTCTAGCGGTATAGTACTTGCCCGAGATTCGATCGTCGGTATACCGATACCTTGTTCAATCTCGTTACTGGCAAGTCTCTTTACTCGTTCCGTAACACATCATCCCGTGATCAACCCCTTGGTCACATTGTGCACATTATGATGATGTCCTACCGAGTGGGCCCAGAGATACCTCTCCGTTTACCAGAGTGACAAATCCCAGTCTCGATTCGTGCCAACCCAACAGACACTTTCGGAGATACCTGTAGTGCACCTTTATAGCCACCCAGTTACGTTGTGACGTTTGGTACACCCAAAGCATTCCTACGGTATCCGGGAGTTGCACAATCTCATGGTCTAAGGAAATGATACTTGACATTAGAAAAGCTTTAGCATACGAACTACGATCTTTGTGCTAGGCTTAGGATTGGGTCTTGTCCATCACGTCATTCTCCTAATGATGTGATCCCGTTATCAACGACATCCAATGTCCATGGTCAGGAAATCGTAACCATCTATTGATCAACGAGCTAGTCAATTAGAGGCTTACTAGGGACATGGTGTTGTCTATGTATCCACACATGTATCTGAGTTTCCTATCAATACAATTATAGCATGGATAATAAACGATTATCATGAACAAGGAAATATAGTAATAATAACTAATTTATTATTGCCTCTAGGGCATATTTCCAACATGATGATCATAAAACAACTCATGGGAGACAGTTAGCCAGCTCTGATAAATGCAAGAAGGATACGTGCCGCAGGGATGGACCCACTTGGCTTGGGGATAGTGCAGCTCGAGGGGCGCCCCAACTGAACGGACTAAAAGATGTCACCTGGCATCGTTGCTGAAGAGGTGTTGGAGTAGTGGAAGACGCGCGATGCCGCAGTCGCTCCTCATGAGCCGCCCTGGCCCTGAACCTCGGGAGGCTCCGGAGGTCCAGAGGGCTCGTGGGGATCCATCACCAGCTTTTCCTGGGTCGCCTGCGCCAGGCCTCCTGAGCCGCCAGGATGCCCTGCATGTGGAGCTGGAGTGTAGCAGCTGCGTTTAGCAAGCCAAAGGGCATGCAGACGTAGTTGTGAGGGGGGCCCTCGCATCGGCCAGTGCAGGATGGCCAAAAGAGCTCCTGAGATGCGGCCCTGTTGAGCCCTGGGATTTTGACGCAAACGTGCAGCTCCTCGTCCTAGACTGGGCAAGGAGCCGCGGCTGGTGGTGGGCAGAGATCGCCCTGTATGATCCTTGCCTCCTGAATCTCCTTGACTGCCTTGTTGACGAACTCCTGAGTGCCAGGCGCCCCGCGCCCAGCGCTCTCTCCGCGGAAGCGTGCGCTAAAGCATGCCTCCACATGGTAGCCAAGCGCCTCCCTCGTGACGTTGGCCAGGTCAGAGGCCCTCCAGAGGAGAGCCCCCGAGCCCAGCCTGAGAGGGGCACTGGGCGCGCCTTCCTATGCGAGAGGGGAAGGCGCCCCGTCCACAGACACCAGGCTTGAGGCGGCACCGCCGGACAACCCATCCTCCTGAGATCCCTAGTAGAGCAGCTGCTTCTTATTCTTGGGAACGGCCTCGGGAGGGTGGACGGTGCCTCGTCGTCAGGGTTCTCAATTGCTGCTTCCTGGTAGGTGCGCTCGAGAGAACACACATCATCCTTTTCTTCACAAGTGACTGTGACGATGCCGCAGTTCCCTGGCATCTTGAGGACATTGTAGCCGTGGTGCATCGCCGCCATGAACTTGGCGAGAGCTGGGTACCCGAGGATGGTATTGTACGGCAGGAGAATGTCAGCGATGTCGAAGTTATGAGCTCGGTGTGGTAGTTGTCGCGTTTGCCGAAGGTGACGGGGAGGCGAACCTACTTGATTGGGTGCGTGGAGCCGTCGGTGACTAATGAGAAGGGCTTGGTAGGCTGAAGCTGGTGATACGGCACTTGGAGCCTATTGAACGTATGGATGGAGTGAACATTGAGCCTAGCTCCACCGTCAATAAGCGTCTTGGTGACGAGAAAGTTGTTGATGATGGGCGAGCAGAGCATTCGGAGCGTGCCAGCTGTGGCCGCACACTTGAGTTGGTCGGAGGAGTCGAAGGTGATGGCGTACTTGGAACACCTAAGTGGGCGCGTCGCCTCGAGCTTGGCAAGGGTTGCGTTCACCTCACACGTGAATTGCTTGAAGATGCGATGAGAGGCTGGGGCCTGGGATCCGCCCAGGATGCAGGCGATGGCACGAGGCTCCTGGAATCCCTCAGCCCCCTCATCCTGATGGTGGCCTTCGTTCCTTCTTGGCGGTGGCGGCAGCGGAGGAAGACCGGCGTTGTCGTGGGGCCGATCCTCGTGAGGCCGATCCATCTAGGCGCCCTCGCGAGGTTGGCCCTGCCAGCGGTCCTCCCGAGGCTGGTCGTGCCACTCCTGGCGATGGTCGCGGCCGTCCCAGCATCCTCCACCTCATCCTCCTCCGCGACCGTAGCCTCGATCGTTGCGTTCGGGGTGACGACCGAGGCACCCGTCGCGGATGGCCCTGACCTCCTGGTAGTCGTTAGTGTTGTGGCTGTGCACGTCGTGGAACATGCAGAATGTGTGGCTACCCTTGGATGACTCTGAGTGACCGCAGCCGCGCTTCATCTCTGGCTCAGCTGCAAGCACGACCGGTCCCTTGCGCTTCACGTCCTTGTCCTTGGCCTTCTTGTCTTCTGGGTCTGCGTCGGGGAGCTTGAGGAGGGAGAGGCGTCCCTCCTCAGCTCTCGCGCACTTGGTTGCCATGTTGAATATCTCCAGGGCTGTGCATAGGTCTTCGTGTATGACGATCTCCTACTTCATCTTGACATCGCGGACGCCGTCGCTGAATGTCGAGATGATGGATTCGTCCGACACCTTGGGAATCTTGAGGCAAACGCCGTTGAAGTGCTGGGTGTACTTCAGCAGGGTCTCTCCTGGTTGCTGCTTGACGTGTCGTAGGTCACCCGTGGCCGGTGGACGGTCGTGAGTGCCCTGGAAGTTGGCAATGAAACGTTCCCTCATCTCAACCCAGGAGGAGATCGATCCCACGGGCAGGTTCAGGAGCCAGGAGCAGACGCTGTCCTTGAGGACCATGGGGAACCAGTTTTCCATGACCTTCTCATCGCCGTTGGCCACCTCGATGCTCAGCTCATAGAGCTGCAGGAACTCGGTAGGGTCGGCAGTGCCATCGTAGCATGGAGGCAGGTCAGGCTTGAACTTCCCTGGCCAGACGACTCTCCGCTGCTCCGGAGTGAACGTGCGGCACCCTGTTGTGGTTACGAGAGCCTGCCGTGGATGTGGAGCCTAGTCTTGGCATTTTCGCACCACCACTACAGGCGGCGCACGGTCTTGACGCGGCATAGGGAGCGCGCGCGCTTCTTCTTGTTGCCGCTGGACCACCTGGCAGCTTGCTTCATCACGTGCGGGTGCCTGACGTTGCGGATCATGCTGAGGTGCCACCCACCTTGGCTCGATGATAGCATCTTGCCTTGGAGGCGGAGGAGGAGCCCCATGTGCTACATCTCCCGTAGAAGGGGGTGGTTGAGGAAGCGAGCGAGCTAGTGCAGCAGAATCCCTAGCGACGCTGATGAGCTCGGCGATGCGGTTGAGCCAGTCTTTGTAGAGGTCATCGACCAGGCGGCAGCGCAGGAGCTCACGTACCATGAGCAGAGCGGCCTGCGCGTTTGCCGGGCCATGACGACCATGAGAGGACGAAGCGGCTAGAGTCAGCGATGGAGTGGCGGTGCGCCCGTCACGGCACACACATGGATGCAGTGAAGAGGCTTGTTGCTCATGGCCTCCAGGGCCCATGGCGGCGTTCGCCACCAGTGACGGGGGTCGGAAAGGGCAGCCGTCGCCCACCGGTGCTGTCTGAGCAACGCGGGCGGCAAGGGCGGCCCGGCGCTCGGCATGAGCTTGGCGCGCGTCAGCCATGGAAGCGGTGGAGCAATGGCGAGTCGATCGACGGAAAGGAATCTCCAATGCACCCCTACCTGGCACGCCAAATGTCAGATTACAGGTTCCGCAAACCCTTGAGAGGTTCAAACTCTGGGGTGCGTGCAAAGATCTTTCTCTCCCCATTCCGCCGACTCGCTAATCTCACAGCCTAACGCGTCAAGCTCGAAGGAAACATGACACAACAGTTTACCCAGGTTTAGGCCATGTTACGGTGTAAAACCCTATTCCTGCTTTGTGGTGGATATGCCTCGAGGGGCGGAGGAAGAACTAGTACAATGGAGAATAGCCTTAGGAGGCGTGTTCTTGGGACCAAGTGAGCTGGTGAGCTGGTGAGGGTGGAATGGATCCAACCCCCTCCCTTGGTGGTGGCTAGGTCCTATTTATAGTGGCCTTGGTCCTCTTCCCGAATAGAGGTGGGAAGGGAGCCCACAACGGTCAAATTTGAAGGGAGACAACAAGTACATCTTATCTTGACTAAAGTGGTCTTTGCCTGCAAAAGCCCCTGGTCGTGACGCTACGGTGGGCTCGGCGATGACCTCCTTCCTGCCATCCTGGCGGTATTGGTCTTGTTGCATGAGAATGGAAACCTTTGGCTGCTTCCTCGGGACTCCGCGCCTGCTGCTTGCCTCCTTTGCACCGGAGAGGAAACTGGTACTCTGTGCCCGCCTGGCCTTGGTCGTCATGGCTCACGTCATCTTAACCTCGCAAGGTGAGCCTTGCATAGAAATCTCCGCTCCTCAGGAGCCAGCCTGAGAAGGCCGATTCCCTTGGAGGTCGTGATGTCGTCCGCTTCGTGAGGCTTGGCCCCACGCAACGGTCTTGGATAGTCGATGCCGAAACTAGGCTGTTGGTGGAGCCACGCCATGGGCCGCAGGTAGGCAAGTCTGGGTACCCCCGTATCCAGAACGCCGATAGGTGCAATTCCCCTCTTAGCCCATAAGGCCCATATCTTTTGCCGGGGGTACCCGGAACCCCTTCCGCTGACCCAATATGTACCCAGTACCCTCCGGAACACTTCCGTTATCTGAATACTATGGTCCTATGTATCAATCTTTAACTATCGACCATTTCAAGACTCTTCTTCATGTCCTTGATCTCATCCGGGACTCCGAACAACATTCGGTCACCAAATCACATAACTCATATAATACTATATCATCATCGAATGTTAAGCGTGCGGACCCTATGGGTTCGAGAACTATGTATACATGACCGAGACACCTCTCCGGTCAATAACCAATAGCAGAACCTGAATTCCCATATTGGCTCCTACATATTCTACAAAGATCTTAATCGATCGAACCGTTATGACAACATACGCAATTCCCTTTGTCTATCGGTATGTTACTTGTCCGAGATTCGATCGTCGGTATCTTCATACCTAGTTCAATCTCGTTACCGGCAAGTCTCTTTACTCGTTCTGTTATACATCACCTCATGACTAACTCTTTAGTCGTTTGCTTGCAAGCTTATGATGTGTATTACCGAGAGGGCCCAGAGATACCTCTCCGATACTCAGAGCGACAAATCCTAATCTCGATCTATGCCAACTCAACAAACACCTTAGGAGATACCTGTAGAGCATCTTTATAATCACCCAGTTATGTTGTGACATTTGATAGTACACAAGGAATTCCTCCGGTATCCGGGAGTTTCATAATATCATAGTCAAAGGAATATGTATTTGACATGAAGAACGCAATAGCAATAAAACTGAACGATCATAATGCTAAGCTAACGGATGGGTCTTGTCAATCACATCATTCTCCTAATGATGTGATCCCATTATCAAATAATAACTCATGTCCATGGTCAGGAAACCTTAACCATCTTTGATCAACGAGCTAGTCAAGTACAGGCTCACTAGGGACACGGTGCTTGTTTATATATTCACACATGTATTTAGGTTTCCGATCAATACAATTATAGCATGAATAATAAACCTTTATGATGAATAAGGAAATATAAAATAACAACTTTATTATTGCCTCTAGGGCATATTTCCTTCGGCCTCCCACTTGCACTAGAGTCAATAATCTAGTTCACATCGCCATGTGATTTAATCCCAATAGTTCACATCCTCATGTGATTAACACCCATAGTTCACATTGCCATGTGACCAACACCCAAAGTGTTTACTAGAGTCAATAATCTAGTTCACATGCATCACCATGTGATTAACACCCAAAGATTACTAAGGTGTTATTATGTTTTGCTTGTGAGAGAAGTTTAGTCAACGTGTCTTCCATGTTCAGATCTGTATGTATTTCGCAAATTTCTATGTCTAAAATGCTCTACATGGAGCTACTCTAGCTAATTGCTCCCACTTTCAATACGTATATAGATTGAGATCCAGAGTCATCTGGATAGGTGTAAAAGCTTGCATCAACGTAACTCTTTACGAAGAACTCTTTATCACCTCCATAAACGAGAAATATTTCCTTAGTCCTCTAAGAATAATTTTGGCCAATGTCTAGTGATCTACTCGTGGATCACTATTGTACTGTCGGATATCGGGTTCCGGCAAAACCCTTAAGGTTTGAACTCTGGGGTGCGCGCAAAGATCTTCCCCCTAGCGTTCCATGTCCCAATGCCTCGCTGCGAATCTAAGCTACACGATGAACAACACAAGGGACACAAGGTTTATACTGGTTCGGGCCACCGTTGTGGTGTAATACCCTAATCCAGTGTGTGGTGTGCTGGATTGCCTCAGGGGCTGATGATGAACAGTACAGAGGAAGAACATCCTCGCAAGAGGTGTTCTTGGGCTGGTGCGGTGTACTACTTGAGTGAGTTCGATCGCCTCCGGATCTGATGAGAACTTGATCACGCCCCTACTATGGTGGCTATCTCTATATATAGAGGCCCTGGTCCTCTTCCCAAATATTGAGCAGGAAGGGAGCCAACAATGGCCATTTTGAAGGGGAACATCTAGTACAAGTTATCCTGACTAAAGTTAGTCTTCGGCTGCCAAAGGCACTGGCGATGACGCCGTCTTGGGCTCCACGGTGACCTCCATCCTGCCGCTCTGCTAGTCTTGGTCTCGTTGCACCGAAACAGTAACCTTTGCTTGATGCCTCGGTACTCCGCGCCTGCGCTTGCCCACTTTGCACCAAAGAGGAAACAAGGACACTGCATAGGCCGTCGCCCGCCTGGTCTCGATCGTCATGGCTTGCATCATGGGCACCTCACGAGGTACTCCTGCCTTGATCTCTCTGCCTCCTCGCGAGCCTGCCTGGTGAGGCCGTTCCTGAGGAAGCCTTGCATCATTCTCCCCGCGAGGCTTGGCCCCTCGCGAGGGTCTTGAGCTTGAGTTGATGAAGATGGGTCGTACTGGGCCACCCCTTGAGCCACGCCGCAAGCCGCAGGCAGGCAAGTTTGGGGACCCCTGTTCCCAGAACGCCGACAGTAGCCCCCGGGCCCAAGGCGCGCTTGGACTTGGCTTAGCAGCGAAGCAAAAGGGCAAGTGCGGAGCGCCTCAGGCCCCAATAGCCTGCGGCCTTGGTCGTCGCGTGGCGGTTGATTGGACGTGGGCATCTCCGCTTCCCACGCTGCCTTGGCAACTGCCCGATTTGATGAGTCCCTGCATGCAAAATGAGTCATGATTACCTGCGATCGCGGATGCCGACGGTTGGCCTCCTCTAGACTATAAGTACGGTGAGGCGCGAGCCCCCGCAGTCCATCTCTTTGTGCTCCGCCCGCTTCTTCTTCCTCGCTCCTCCTCCATATTGTCGCCAATGGCACCGATCCACCGGTTCTCAGCCGAGGAGAAAGGAAAGGCCCCCCCGAGAGGGGCCCGACCCGCTCCCGCCGAAGAAGCGGCCGGTCCCCGGCCGCCGTGACGAGGTTGCTTGGCCGGGGACGTCAAGGCCTTGGTACGAGCGGCCACCCCCTGGGTTTCCGCTACCTCTGTACGCCCGAGATGAGGGCCCCAGAGAGGTAGACGCCGAGCGGTGTTGCCTGCGCCGTCGACGGCGTCGACGAGTTGTGGTGGTGCGCGCCATTGCTCTTGGAGTCCACGCCGCGGACTCCTCTCGCGAGCTCGTACTTCACGCCGCCATGCCTCCAAGCTGCTGGATACGCCTTCCTCCTTCCTTTACCTTCGAGATGCCGCCGAGGGGGCCTCTTGAGCTCTAGCTGCAGCAAGCCGACTGTTGTACCCCCGCGGCCGGAGCGGAGGTCGAGGTCGTCGCTCCGGGCAAGGTCTACATGACCCGGGGCTGGGGCAAGATCGCCCGGGTCTGCCGAACAGGGGTCGCCTTCGTGATTCATTTTGAATACGATGGCGCCTCCTTGATGCTCTTCTAGGTCTTCGACGCGGAAGGGTGCCGGCTGGAGTGCTGCCCCAGAGGAGGCGGCCGGGACGTCGTCATGGCGAGGGCTAGGCCTGCCACCCGCCTCCCCAGTGGCTCCTCCGGCAGCAGCAGTGATGCTTGGGGGTCCAGCGACTCTCCCGAGCTTCTCGTGACTCCGGAGACGAGCGAAGACAGCTACGAGCCCCCGAGCTCATGCTGTGCTCGGAGCAAGACAGCCGCCTTAGGCCGCCGGCACGGCTGATCTGGATGGGGTTGGTGCCGGCCCCCACTGTTGATGATGGCGTCGGCCGTGGAGGCGTGTGTAGTTAGGGCTCCTTAGGATTAGCACATTTTGTTCCCTGTGATGAATCAAGGAAATACCCCGTGGGGGCATGTAAAGCGTCTGCAGTGTCTTTTGTTGATATTATCCTTATCATGAAGTGGTGCAGAGTGCTTGTCCTGTCTTGGCTCGGTTCCCCCTTTATAACCCCGTGACGGCTTGGTGCTCTACGCTGACAGGTCCCGGTCCCCAGGCAGGCTTCAGCCGTCGCTGGTATGCCAGGTCGCGATGCCGTGGTCAAGGCCAGGACGTGAGCGGCCTGAGGTCCAGTAAGAGCCCCTGAGGCGCGTGATACGTCTCCAACGTATCTATAATTTATGAAGTATTCATGCTATTATACTATCCATCTAT
Organism: Triticum aestivum; assembly: GCF_018294505.1. Classification (NCBI taxonomy): domain Eukaryota; kingdom Viridiplantae; phylum Streptophyta; class Magnoliopsida; order Poales; family Poaceae; genus Triticum; species Triticum aestivum. The sequence goes on from NC_057798.1 coordinate 130,409,093, forward strand.
GATGTTTTATAAGCATTTATATGTCATTTTATATGATTTTTGGGACTAACCTATTAACCTAGAGCCCAGTGCCAGTTTCTATTTTCTCCTTGTTTTTGTATTTTACAGAAAAGGGATACCAAACGGTGTCCAATTGACATGCCAATTTTTGAGGATATTTTCTGGACCAAAAGAAGACCACGGAGCATCGGAGTTGGGCCAGGGGAGTCCCGGGCTGCCCACGAGAGTGGGGGGTGCGCCCCCCTAGGGCGCGGCCCCCTATCTCGTGGATAGCCCGGAGGCCCCCTTGACGTTAAACCAATGCCAAAAATTCCTATAAATACTGAAACCTTCGGGAATTAACCTAGATCGGAAGTTCTGCCGCCGCAAGCCTATGTAGCCACGAGAAATCAATCTAGGCCCTCTTTGGCACCCTGCCGGAGGGGGCCATCATCACCGGAGGCCATGGAGGAGGATCTCGAAGGGGCCATCATCTCCATGAAGGCCAAGGACCAGAGGGGGAAAGCCATGGAGGAGGAAGCACAAGGGGGAGAACCTCTCCTCCTCTCTCTTGGTGGCACCGGAGTGCCATCGGGAGGGGAATCATCGCCGCGGTGATCGTCTTCATCAACATCACCATCGTCATCACCATCCTCATCTCTTTTACGCGTTCCACTATCCCGCACCCTGCTGTAATCCGTACTTGAACATGGTGCTTTATGCTACATATTATGATCCAATGATGTGTTGCCATCTTATGATGTTTTGAGTAGATATCTTTTGTCTTTGAGTTTCTTGATGATCTAGATTGGTACGAGTTGTATGTTTTATTTTGGTGCTGTCCTATGGTGCCCTCCGTGTCGCGCAAGCGTGAGGGATTCCCGCTGTAGGGTGTTGCAATACGTGCATGATTCACATATAGTGGGTTGCTAGAGTGACAGAAGCTTAAACCCGAGTAAGGGGGTTGTTGCATATGGGATAAAAGGGGACTTGATGCTTTAATGCTATGGTTGGGTTTTACCTTAATGAATCTTTAGTATTTGCGGATGCTTGCTAAGGTTACAATCATAAGAGCATATGATCCATGTAGGAAAAGTATGTTAGTTTATGCCTCTCCCTCATATGAAATTGCAATGACGACTATCGATCTTGTTAACAATTGCTTAGGACAATTCCGCACACCGATCCACCATTATTCCACACTCGCTATTTATATTATTTAGTAATATATTCTAACTTTATGATAACAGCACCTACTTTTATATTTTAGCTCTCTGATATCATACAAAGTTATCCTCTTTATACCCACAACACGGTTTTATTTCTTGTTTCTAGTTGGAAGCAAACGTTCGGTGCACGTAGAGTCGTATCAGTGGCAGATAGGGCTTGAGAGAATATTGATCTTACCTTTAGCTCCTTGTGGGTTCGACACTCCATACTTATCACTTCCACCTTTGGGAATTGCTACGATGATTCCCTGCACTTGGGGATTATCAAGCTCTTTTCTAGCGCCGTTGCCGGGGAACAATAGTGTGGGGTTGATATTCTCGTGTGTGCTTGTTTGCTTTCTTTACTTAGTAGATTTTGTTTTTCCTTTTTGTTTCTGTTTAGTTGTGGGTGAAACATAAATTTTTTTCAAAAGAATGAAAATACCAAAAAAATACTTGCTTGCCTCTCATGCCTAAAAAGTTTTTCAAAAAGAGAAGTGATTGGAAAGTTATGCATTGTAGAAGTGAGGGTCGACCTTGAGCACTTGTGTTCATGCTCACGGAAACAATGTAGAATTTTTCATGGAATTTTCTCTGTAAATAATTATCACCTTGTATATATTCATTGTATTATAAAAATAATGTGCCAAACTCTGGTTGTAGGATGATTAGATTGCTTGCTTACAATGTGCACAACAAAAACAGAAACTTTGGCTGTAGTGCATGAATTTACATTTTTTACTGGAAAGTCAAATGGGTCTGAAACTTTTTGCACATTACTTCTGTACAAAATTTTCAAATTTTCAAATTCATTTCATAATTTTTGGAGTTACAGAAGTTTACTAAACTTCCATATTACTACAGACTGTCCTGTTCTTAACAGATTCTGTTTTTCGTGTGTTGTTTGCTTATTTTGATGCACCTATGGCTAGTATGCAGGGTATGAACCATAGAGAATTTGGAATACGGTAGGTTTAACACCAATTTAAACAAAGAATGAGTTAATTACAGTACCATTAAGTGGTAGTTTGCTTTATTACACTAACGGATCTCACAAAGTTTTTCTTTAAGTTTTTGGTGAATGAAGAACGAGGAGTTACCGACGTGAGAAGAATAAAGAGAGACAAGAGTTCAAGCTTGGGGATGCCCAAGGCACCCCAATTAAATATTTCAAAGGATACTCAAGCATCTAAGCTTGGGGATGCCCCGGTTGGCATCCCATCTTTCTTCTTCAACAAATATCGGTATACCTCGGTTTTTGTTTTGTTCACATTGTTTGTGCCCTTTGTGTTTTTGTTTTTCTTTAAGAATCATGCTAGTATGAGATAGCTCTTCATTGATTTATAGAATACTTCATGTGCTTCACTTATATCTTTTAAGTATGGTCTTATAGAGTTGCTCTTTGTGGTTCACTTAAATCGTTTGAGTATGGTTTTATAGAATTCTCCATGAACTTCACTTATATCTTTTGGAGTATGAATAATACTATAATTTAAAGTGGGTTTGGAAGAGTGTCAACTTTAAGGAATTAGTGATCCCACTATCTTGGAGGGTGTTGAATCTTCGTACGATATTTATGAAAGTGGATTTGGAAGAGTGTCAACTTTAGTTAGTACTCCACTATTTCGGAAGAGGTTCCAATTGAGTATGAGAACAAAGTTGCTATCTATGATGCTACTGAAAATTATTATGAGGGAGGAATATGTGCTTGTAGGAGTTGCAATAATATCAAGTTTCCTCTCTATGTGCTTAAAGTTTTGAAGTTATACTTATTTTGCCTTCCTATGCTAGTTGACTTTTGTTCCTATAAATTGTGTGCTCACAAAATCCCTAGGCATAGGAAGTGGGTTATATTTAAATGTGCTAGTCATATTCTTCATGGTGCTCTCTTTGCGTTTCAACTCTTTTCTTTTATGCGAGCATCATTGAAATCATCATGCCTAGCTAAAAGGCATTAAAGAAAAGCGCTTGTTGGGAGACAACCCAATATTTATCCTTACTGTTTTTGTGTGTCCACATGATTAAGCTACTGTAGTAATCATGTTTTATAGCTTTTGTTTCAATAAAGTGCCAAGTAAGACCTTTGGGAAGACTTGGGTGAGAGTTAATGTGATCTTGCTGTAAAAAACAGAAACTTTGCGCTCACGAGATTAGCTGTCATTGTTTACATAAGAGTGATTTTGAGTTGATTCTTTTTTCAGAAGATTAATAGACAAATTACTCACGTCCACCAATTTATTTCATAACTTTTGGAGTGGCAGAAGTATGGTTATTGTTCATATCATTACAGACTGTTCTGTTTTTGACAGATTCTGTTTTCTTTGCATCGTTTGCTTGTTTTCTAGTTTCTATGGCTTATATTTCTCAATATAAATTGTAGAAATGATATGGTACAGTAAGCATTATGTGAAAACAATTATGAACCTTGTCTTTTACAGTACCAAAGTGCATGGTTTACTCTTTATCATACTAACCTATCTCACGAAGTTCCATTAAGTTTTGTGTGATTGAAGTTTTCAAGTTTTGGGTGAGATATCGATATGAGGAGAATAAGGAGTGGAAAGACCCTAAGCTTGGGGATGCCCAAGGCACCCCAAGGTAATATTCAAGGAAGACTCAAGCGCCTAAGCTTGGGGATGCCCCGGAAGGCATCCCCTCTTTCGTCTTCAAAACTATCGGTACACCTTACTCGGAGCTATATTTTTATTTGTCACATGATATGTGTTTTACTTGGAGCGTCATTTTATTTTGTTAGTATTAGCTTGCTGTTATTTATAATAGTGTTTTGCATCTTTATTTGCAATAAAAATGTCAAGTATAGCCTTTACCATGCTTATTTTGCTAGTATACATGTTGCTGTTTGAAAACAGAAAGTTTACCGCTGTTGCAAAAATTCCCTAGAAAAGTCAGAGCATGATATAATGTTGAATTTTTTTGCATAATGAGCTATGATAAATATCCTACAGTGGGAATTTTCTCTCATAATTTTTGGAGTTAGGTAAGTATTGCTACTATTGCATTCTTTACAGGCTGTACTCTTTTGACAGATTGCTGTTATGTTTGCATTGTTTGCATATGTTTGCTTGTTTAATGATTCTATTTGAGGATAGGAGTATTAAATATGCATAGGCATTTAGTATGCAATGTTGAATAATAATTCTAGTGATTTGTTACAGTAGAAAATGATAAGGTTTTGCATTGGTTTATACTAACCTATCTCACGAGTTCTTGTTGAGTTTGGAGTGGATGAAGCTTTTGATAAAAAGAGAAACCATGATATGAGAAGAATTAAGGAGACACAAAAAGTTCAAGCTTGGGGATGCCCAAGGCACCCCAAGATAATATTCCAAGAAGTCTCAAACATCTAAGCTTGGGGATGCCCCGTTAGGCATCCCACCTTTCTTCTTCAACAACTATCGGTTAGTATCGGTTGAACCTAAGTTTTTGCTTCTTCACATGAGTTGTGCTATCCTTGCAATATCATTTTATTTTGTTTTACTTGCTTTTTGAATAAAATCATTGGATCTGAAATTTTGAATAGAAAAGGAATCCTCCCATGGCTAGTTAATTATTTGCCTACTCAGTATTCTTCACTCGTATCATTTTGAGTAGTTTGTCATTACTCTTGTGCTTCATGTTTATCCTATGAGTAAATGGGGGGAATGAATTGAATGTCATAAATCTTAATTTATATATGTTTCATATGCTTATAACATGGTTAGTGATGACTTTACACATAGAAAGTATGAGGCATAAAAGTTGTTGAGAGTTGGCAAACGTAGTTTTGGTCATCGTTGCAATTAATAGGAAGTAATAAGGAAAGAGAGGTTCACATACAAATATATTATCTTGGACATCTTTTATGATTGTGAAGCACTCATGAAGTATGACATGCTAAAAGAGTTGACGTTGGACAAGGAAGACAACGTAATGGTTTATGTTTTCCGACATCTCAGTTAAAGTATATTGTCATTGACCTTCCAAACATGTTGAGCTTGTCTTTCTCCCTCACGGTAGCCAAGTTCCTTGCACTAAGTAGAGATACTACTTGTCCTTCCAATTACCCTTAAACCCAGTTTTGCCATGAGAGTCCACCATACCTACCTATGGATTGAGTAAGATCCTTCAAGTAAGTTTTCATCGGTGCAAGCAATAAAAATTGCTCTCTAAATATGCATGACTTATTAGTGTAGAGAAAATAAGCTTTGTACGATCTTGTTGTGGAAGTAATAAAAGCGACGGACTGCATAATAAAGGTCCACATACAAGGGGCAATATAAAGTGACGTTCTTTTGCATTAAGATTTTGTGCATCAACCCTAAACGCGCATGACAACCTCTGCTTCCCTCTGCGAAGGGCCTATCTTTTACTTTATGTTTTTACTTTATGCTTGAGTCAAGGTGATCCTCACCTTTCCCTTTTTCATTTTATCCTTTGGCAACATCCTCGTGTTTGAAAGATCATGATATATATATCCAATTGTATGTAAGTTAGCATGGGCTATTATTGTTGACATCACCTAAAGGTGAATACGTTGGGAGGCAACACAATAGGCCCCTATCTTTCTCAGTGTCCGGCTGAAACTCCATAACCACAAGTATTGCGTGAGTGTTAGCAATTGTAGAAGACTATATGATAGTTGAGTATGTGGACTTGCCGAAAAGCTCTATTCTTGACTCTTTCTGATGTTATGATAAATTGCAATTGATTCAATGACTGAGATTATAGTTTGTTAGTTCTCAATGAAGTTTCTGAACCATGCTTGACATTGTGAATAGATTCTTACTTGATCATGAAAAGTTTTATGAGATAAGATACTATTATGACACATTTTGATGCTAGAAAAGGTGATTGAAATTATCATTTATCAAACTTGTGCACCTTCTAGCATTCACACTTCATAAATTATTTCTTTTATCATTTACCTACTCGAGGACGAGCAGGAATTAAGCTTGGGGATGCTGATACGTCTCTGTCGGATTTCGGGTTCCGGCAGACCCTTGAGGTTTGAACACTGGGGTGCACGCGGAGATTCAACCCTCTACCAACTCGCTCCTCGCCGAATCGCTAGGACCTAAACTACCAAACTGAACAGCACAAGACACACAAGATTTATACTGGTTCAGGCCACCATTGTGGTGTAATACCCTACTCCAGTGTGTGGTGTGGTGGATTGCCTCTTGGGCTTGATGATGAACAATATAAAGGGAGAACAGCCTCGCGAGGGTCTGTTCTTGGCTGGTGCGATGAACTGCTAGGGGGAGTCCAGTCGCCTATCTCTCTCTTTCTGTATCTTTCTATCCTTGTTCTCTCCATGCCTCTACCTTGCGGGTGGCTAGTCCTATTTATAGGCAAAGGCCCTGGGCCTCTTCCCCAAATATTGAGCGGGAAGGGCGCCAACAATTGGCCATTTTGAAGGGGAACAGCGGGTACACTTATCGTGACTAATGTTGGTCCTCGCCTGTCAAAGGCTCTGGTGATGACGCCGGCTTGGGCTCCACAATGACTTCCTTCCGGTCGTTGGGCTGGTCTTGGTCTTGTTGCACCAAAATGGACGCCTTTACTCGATGCTCTCGCCTGCGCTTGCTCCCTTTGCACCAAAGAGGAAAGGAGGACACTGCGCGGGCTGGCGCCCAACTGGCGCCCTTGGTCGTCATGGCTTGCGTCATGGGCACCTCGCGAGGTACCCTGCCTTGAACTCTCCGCCTCCTCATGAGCCAGCCTGACGAGGCCGTGCCTGAGGAAGCTCCTTGTCATCCGCCCCGCGAGGCTTGGCCCCTCGCAAGGGTCTTGAGCTTGTGTTGATGAAGATGGGCTGTGCTGGGCCTCCTTTGAGCCACGCCCCAGGCCGCAGGCAGGCGAGTCTAGGGACCCCCGTTCCCATAACGCCGACAGTAGCCCCCGGGCCCAGGGTGCGCCCGAACTTGGCTGAGCAGAGAGGCGAAAGGGCAATTGCGAAGCGTCACGGGCCCTAACAGCCTGCGGTCTTGGGCGCCGCGTGGCGGTTGATTGGACGTGGGCGGCACTGTTCCCCCACGCCTCCTTATTTTGTGCCTTGCTAGGCGGACTCGTTGCCGCACACAGCCGTTCCCTTTCTGCTTCTTGAGCGCTCCATGTCCTTTCTTCTCTCGAACTCCAGCTCCTACATCCAATCCAATCTCGAACCTTCCCCCATCCCCTTCCTATCGTCATGGCCCCACCGAGGAAGGGAAAAGGGAAGAAGCCCATGCCGCCGCCTCGCTCGTCGTCGATGGCGGCCCCCGCCGTCGATTGGCCAGTCATAATCAATCAAGAAGGCCTGGGCAAGGTCCGCTCGGCCCTGGCCACCATCTTCAATGAGTGCGGGAGGACGACGGCCTGGCCCGCGTCTCGCTTCTCCGTTGACAGGATTCCCACCGAGATCCGATATTTCGCCGACGCCCTGTGGGCGGGACTGGTTCCCCCCTTCTCTGATTTCTTCAACGCCGTGCTTTCCCATTATCAGATCCATATGATGCATCTGGGTCTTGAATCCATCACCCTTCTCGCGGTATTTGCCTTTGTTTGCGAGGCAATGACGGGCATCCTTCCTTCGGTTGCCTTGCTGCGCCACTTCTTCTCTCAGTGCCTTGTCGATCCCACCCAATGCTCGGGGTGCGTGAGCTTCATTGCTGCGCCTGAGACAGCTGCTTCCGGAATTGACTTCATTCTTCCTCCGCCCGCGCCTGGGTTTCGCGAGTGGTGGTTGTATGTGGACGTAGGGGTGCCCAGCCCCTGCTGACGGAGCCATCTTCGCCTGCTGTCCCCAACTCAGGCTGGGGCCAAGTGACGCTCGCGAGCCCCCGGCTCGCCTTCGTCTAGCACCGCTTCGAGTTCCTAAGAAAGCTTGGCGTGACGGCGCCCAAGGTGGTGAAGGAGTTCTTGCTACGCCGCGTCGCCCCTCTCCAGCGCCACTCTCATCGAATGTGGGCCTACAGCGGTCGTAGGGACCGTATGCGGCTCCAGGAAGGGGACCTGACGCCTGAAGCTCTGAGGAAGGTGCTCTTGGTCTTGATTGGGGATCCCTCCCCCAGCGACATCCGTCAAGGGGGGAGGGCCCTGCTGTACCTCTGCTCGAACAGAGGCGACTTTGTGAGCCAGATGCACATCTTCGACGAATGGGGGCCGCGCCCCGCTGGCCTCCAGGGGCCTCGCGAGAACCCAGTGGTGGTGGTTGCCCTCGCGGCCGCCCGACGCGACTCTTCCTCAAGTGGTGGTGCAGGGAGGCATGAGCCTCCGGAGGCCGAGGGTGCCCTCGCCGAGGCGACAACACTGGGCGGTGCTCATTAGGGAGCGGCTCCCGAGGCCCGTGCTGCCGCAGTTGAAGGTGGCGAGAGGCCGTTCGCAGTGCCTGAGGCTGAGGCTCCTGAGGCCCCAGCCGCTCTTCTTGGTGAGGCGACCAGCAGCACGCATCAGGCGGATGCCCCCGACGCGAGTCGCCTCGATGCTTCCTCCTCGTCGCAATCAGACCCCTGCGCTCAACTCTTGGGTCGCTTCCGCGTGGACTTTGAGGCCCTACGGAAGAGGAGGGAGGCCCTGGGCGACGACTACCCTTGCCGCCTGCTAAAGCGTAGGAAGTACTATGCCATCGACGAGTAAGCCTTCCCCCATTCCTGCTTCCGACTCTTTCGTTGCTTGTTCTGATCCTTGCCCTGCAGGGCCCTTCCTACCGAGCTCACGGGGGTGGATGAGGAGCCATCCCCTTCGCCTCCACCTCTTCCGTCGTCTTCGACCATCCCGAGCAGCCGGGCCCTCGTGGTGAGGCCGGTTGGCGAGACGAGTCATCCTGAAACGCAACTTCGCCTGCGCTCCCTGCGGTCTTCCTTCGCGGGCCTTCCCGTGGCCTAGCCAGCCTGCCGTGGGCTTCTCGTCTAGCTATGGACCGCGATTGGCTGGGGTACTCCCGGAGCTCTTTACTTGGAGATGGGCTGGCTTTAGGTCGGGCCTTCGGCAGGGCGCGCCCGGTCATCTCGAGGGCGCCAGCCCCCAGCCCCTTGCCCGAGAGGGGAGTGCTGATCCGCGCCCCACGGCGCTTGCTTGGGGCGGATGATGGTGTGGAGGATGTACTCGAGCATGCCCGGGAGCATCGCGCTCTTCGCCAAGGGTTCTTCCGGAGGGCGGCTAACGCGGTGAGCCTGCTTGGTGAAGAACTTGCTGATGAGGACGCGCGCCTTGAGGCCGAGGGCCTTCGGCTGGTTGCGGAGAGGCGCGAGCTGGAGGCGGCTGCCGCCCTTGCGCACCGTCGGCGCGATCTTGATGATGAGGAGGCCAAGGCGTCGCTGGCGGCCTCTTGGGAGGCCCGTGCCCAGGCCGTCGAAGAAGCCCGGGAAGCTGACCGGCGGTGAGAGGCCATAGAGGAGCGGGCACAGGAGCTCTTGGCCCGGTGCCGCTCACTGGAGGAGCAGGTGGAGCTGCGCGAGGCGGCCCTTGTGTCGATGAAGGTGGCCTCCGGCGACCCAGCGGAGCTCCAGAAGCGTGAGGAGGCGTTGACGCTGGAAGCCGCCGAACGCGCGCGCAAGCATGAGCGCCTGGAGATGAGGGAACGCTGGGTGACACGGGTGGAGGACGACGTCGCTGCGCGGGAAGCCCGTGTCGCGGAGGAAGTCGGACGTCGGGTGGCGACGGCGCGCCTGAATCTCGAGCACGAGCTCAAGGAGAGGCTGGAGTTGGTCCGGACCGAGGCTGAAGGTAGGACCAACGCCCTCAGGGCCAAACTGGAGGAAGCAACGAGGCAGGCTGATGCCTTGCGGGTCGCACTTGAGGCAGCACAGGGGGAGTCAGCTACTTCCCATGCCAAGGTGCTTCTTCTTCACCGACAGGTGGTTGAGGCCGAGGCTGTCGCTCACCAAAACGCGGACGAGATGCTGCTGCGGCGGCTCTTGGAGCATGAGCACGCCCCCATGCTCTCCACGCTTTGAGAGAGGGCCAACACGGCCTTGGGTAACATCTGCGAGGCGGCCGTTGGTGAGCCGCGTGCTATTAACTACGCCAGCAACCTTCAGTTCTTCACTGACATCGTGACGCAACTGGAGGCACGGTCGGTTCGTGCCAACAGGTTGGTGGAGGAGAGAGTCGAGCATTGCTCGGGCGCGCCTTCTCCCGCGTCTTCAGCCATCTCCGGAACATGGATCCTCACTTCGATTTTGACGCTGCCATCGCCCCAGTCTCCCAGGCCGTCCGAGACGACCTGGCGTATTGGGTGGAAGACAACATGGACGCCCTCGTCAGGGCCTTCGCTTCAGACAACGACGGCGTGATCATGGCCGCCGACGAGGGCGGCATGGTGAATGGCCCTGACGCCGCTGGTGGCAACGCGGAGGGCGATGGCGAGGCCAGCAACGCCAGCGACAGCTCGGGCGGCGCCCCTGAGGATGCATTGGGGGATTTATCCGACTGACAGCACGTCGTTCCTGTTTCCTTATCCTGCATGAATAGAACTCGGGCTTTTGTCCCGATAGTTGTGAGAGCATTTTGGGAGGGGGTGCCCCTCATGTAAAACCAATGTTTCAGCGCCTTAGTCAATGCTACATTGCTCATAGGCCCGTGCCAAGTGGTTGGCCATGTGACGAGTCGGCTAGTTAGTTTACCTTTGTCCTGTGCGGGTCCTGAGATAATTAGTGGGAGGCTATGGCGCCTCGAGCGCCTCCTGATTGAATCCGTAGGATCTGTAGTGAAAAAACCTCCTGAGAGGGTACGTCAGCGGCAGTCTGGGCTGCACGCAAGCTAGGCCAGACCCGGCTCGCGAGGGTCTCGCGAGGGGAGGCAGCTGAGGTGAGGTCGTAACCGAAACGCGAGAGATTGCTCGAACGAGACTAAGCACCCCTTTCCCAACACACGCAAATCTCAAATCCGAGTTCAACTTAAATCCAGCGGGGGAAAGCAACAACCAAGGGAAAAGCAACGAAAGCAAACAAAAGGCTGCGTCCGGCACCTAGTCTAGTCTTGGACGTCTTCTCACCAGCGCGGAGCTAAGTGCTGCCACTGGGCGTGCGAGGGAGCCCCAGGGCCTGAGGCTGGCACCCCTGAGACTCCGGGGCATGTACAACCCCACTCATTATTACGTGAGAGTGTCACGGGGCAGCGAGCTTCACAGGCACTGGGCCTTCTTCACAGGTACCGGCCTTGCTTCATATCGCCAGACGAGGGCCCCGCCTTGCGCCACACTCTAGTGCCATCAACGACGACCGGAAACCAGGACGCCGCCGATGGGGTAGAGCGGTCGCCAGCGGTTCCCCCGACGACCACGGGTCCTCCGCCAGGGGCAGGCCCTGAGGCACCTCCCCAGCGGAGGGCCTACCTCCTGGGAACGCCTTGCTCCGTACACCGGTGTGGTGATGTCGGATCTCGGCCCCTCTCCTGCAGCCCCCGACGCCCTCCTCCTAAGGGCTAAGAGACTGCTGGAGCGGGGCAGCTGCTCGCTGTGGCGACCTGCACCTCCTGCGACCCATTATTAGTGTATGCCTGCTCCTGAGGGATTATTGGTACCCTATAATCGTCGCTTCCAGCATGACCGGCGGGGCCGTCCCGGGGTTCCTGGAAGAGCTCAGCTTCTGGCGCCTCGTCCCCCCAACTTGGGCTGAGGAGCGAGCCTTGTTCTCCCTTGTGCGGGTGCCCTTGATCCATCATGTGGGGCACGTACTCTTCCGCGGCCGTCACCCCGAAGGCTACGCAGTAGGGCTCCGCGTGCCATGCAGCTCTGCTTGACGTGCCGGCCTGGTGATGGTAGGGCGGTGGCCCACGGGGGCCGTGGGTCGCGACGAGTCCTTCTTCACTGAAGGGGAGCAGAGCCGGTGCCGCCGCCGGCCCTGTGTTGATGGCTTCGCTGGTGTTGGACTAGATTTGGAGCCCGCGGTTGCATGTGGGGCCCCCGCGCGGGCTGCCCTGGGCCTGAGGCGGGAGCGGGGTGCAGAAGGGGTGAGCCCCCGAGGCGGCGAAGCCCAGGAGCTCCGCCACCCGCTCTAGCAGCATGTCGCGGCCGCCTTCCATCAGTCTGCACTACAGCAGCTCTCGGGCCACCGTGAGCGCGGCCCTTGAGTTCGCCTGCTCCCGGCGGGTGTGCGGTGTCGTTGCCGTGGCGTGGTTGGAGGGCCTCGCTGCTGACCGCGTCTGCCGTGGTGTTAGTGCCGTCGAGGTCTGTCCGCGTCGCCCACGACCCGTAGCGCCCTGCGGACCGCGAGCTGCCTGGGGCATGGGGTCGCCCGGGGCGAGCGGCTCTGCGCGGGCGGGCCAAGCCGCCCAAGGATCTGGGTTGCCCGCCTGGTCGCCGGACATGGTGATGACGATGCGACGGGGCGCGGGGCGACAGAAGGCAGATCCGAGCACACCCCTACCTGGCGCGCCAAATGTCGAATTTCGGGTTCCGGCAGACCCTTGAGGTTCAAACACTGGGGTGCACGCGGAGATTCAACCCTCTACCGGCTCGCTCCTCGCCGAATCGCTAGGACCTAAACTACCAAACTGAACAGCACAAGAGACATAAGATTTATACTGGTTCAGGCCACCATTGTGGTGTAATACCCTACTCTAGTGTGTGGTGTGGTGGATTGCCTCTTGGGCTTGATGATGAACAATATAAAGGGAGAACAGCCTCGCGAGGGTCTGTTCTTGGCTGGTGCGATGAACTGCTAGGGGGAGTCCAGTCGCCTATCTCTCTCTTTCTGTATCTTTCTATCCTTGTTCTCTCCATGCCTCTACCTTGCGGGTGGCTAGTCCTATTTATAGGCAAAGGCCCTGGGCCTCTTCCCCAAATATTGAGCGGGAAGGGCGCCAACAATTGGCCATTTTGAAGGGGAACAGCGGGTACACTTATCGTGACTAAAGTTGGTCCTCGCCTGTCAAAGGCTCTGGTGATGACGCCGGCTTGGGCTCCACAATGACTTCCTTCCGGTCGTTGGGCTGGTCTTGGTCTTGTTGCACCGAAATGGATGCCTTTGCTCGATGCTCTCGCCTGCGCTTGCTCCCTTTGCACCAAAGAGGAAAGGAGGACACTGCGCGGGCTGGCGCCCGACTGGCGCCCTTGGTCGTCATGGCTTGCGTCGTGGGCACCTCGCGAGGTACCCTGCCTTGAACTCTCCACCTCCTCATGAACCAGCCTGATGAGGCCGTGCCTAAGGAAGCTCCTTGTCGTCTGCCCCGCGAGGCTTGGCCCCTCGCGAGGGTCTTGAGCTTGCGTTGATGAAGATGGGCTGTGCTGGTCCTCCTTTGAGCCACGCCGCAGGCTGGCAAGTCTGGGGACCCCCGTTCCCAGAACGCCGACAGTCTCCAATGTATCTATAATTTATGAAGTATTCATGCTATTATACTATCCATCTATGATGTTTTATAAGCATTTATATGTCATTTTATATGATTTTTGGGACTAACCTATTAACCTAGAGCCCAGTGCCAGTTTCTGTTTTCTCCTTGTTTTTGTATTTTACAGAAAAGGGATACCAAAGGGAGTCCAATTGATGTGCCAATTTTTGAGGATTTTTTCTGGACCAAAAGAAGACCACGGAGCATCGGAGTTGGGCCAGGGGTGTCCCTGGCTGCCCACGAGAGTGGGGGGCGTCCCCCCTAGGGCGCGGCCCCCTATCTCGTGGACAGCCCGGAGGCCCCCTTGACGTGAAACCAACGCTAAAAATTCCTATAAATACTGAAACCTTCGGGAATTAACCTAGATCGAAAGTTCCGCCGCCGCAAGCCTCTGTAGACACGAGAAATCAATCTAGGCCCTCTCTGGCACCCTGCCGGAGGGGGCCATCATCACCGGAGGCCATGGAGGAGGATCTCGGAGGGGCCATCATCTCCATGAAGGCCAAGGACCAGAGGGGGAAAGCAATGGAGGAGTAAGCACAAGGGGGAGGACCTCTCCTCCTCTCTCTTGGTGGCACCGGAGTGCCATCGGGAGGGGAATCATCGCCGCGGTGATCGTCTTCATCAACATCACCATCATCATCACCATCCTCATCTCTTTTACGCGGTCCACTCTCCCGCACCCCGCTGTAATCCCTACTTGAACATGGTGCTTTATGCTACATATTATGATCCAATGATGTGTTGCCATCTTATGATGTTTTGAGTAGATATCTTTTGTCTTTGAGTTGATTGATGATCTAGATTGGTACGAGTTGTATGTTTTATTTTGCTGTTGTCCTATGGTGCCCTCCGTGTCGCGCAAGCGTGAGGGATTCCCACTGTAGGGTGTTGCAATACATTCATGATTCACTTATAGTGGGTTGCTAGAGTGATAGAAGCTTAAACCCGAGTAAGGGGGTTGTTGCGTATGGGATAAAAGGGGACTTGATGCTTTAATGCTATGGTTGGGTTTTACTTAATGAATCTTTAGTATTTGCGGATGCTTGCTAGGGTTCCAATCATAAGAGCATACGATCCATGTAGGAAAAGTATGTTAGTTTATGCCTCTCCCTCATATGAAATTGCAATGACGACTATCGATCTTGTTAACAATTGCTTAGGACAATTCCGCACACCGATCCACCATTATTCCACACTCGCTATTTATATTATTTAGTAATATATTCTAACTTTATGATAACAACACCTACTTTTATATTTTAGCTCTCCGATATCATACAAAGTTATCCTCTTTATACCCACAACACGGTTTATTTCTTGTTTCTAGTTGGAAGCAAACGTTCGGTGCACGTAGAGTCGTATCAGTGGCAGATAGGGCTTGAGAGAATATTGATCTTACCTTTAGCTCCTTGTGGGTTCGACACTCCATACTTATCACTTCCACCTTTGGGAATTGCTACGATGATTCCCTGCACTTGGGGATTATCAGCGCGATGCTCAGGAGGTCCCCTTTAGCGCTCAAGCAGCCGTCGAAAGGCGAGAAAGGAAGGCAACATCATTGTTACAGAGCCCCAATGAGTGGAGGGTTTGTGGTCGCATCAATTAGCTATTCGTGGAGTAAGACTTATCTTGAAAGCACGGAGCCGTTCCTTCGCGAGGTGCCAGACTTGCGTGTCAGCAGCTGGAATGTAGCTAGGTTAGGCCTTCGTGAGCTTCTCCTCCCCTTCCCCGCATTATCCTTGGTGCTCTACGTCCTCAGGTCCCGGCCCTCGAGCGAGCTCAGCCGCCGCTGGTATGCCAGGTCGTGATGCCATGGGCAAGGCCAGGGGGTGAGGGCTGGAGAGCCAGTAAGAACTCCTGAGTCGCGATGCTCAGGAGCCCCCTTTTTAATGCACGAGCGGATCGTACGGGCAAGGGAGAGAGAGAGAGCTCGCGACGCCCCCCACATTATTCCTCAGGTAGTTCCTGTAAGCCAACACGAGAGAAGTGAGGGTTGCCATTATGATTGTCGGCCAGCCATTGGTTGCTCCGAGAGGGTGATGAGGGCACTGAGGGCCTGGTGAGGTGGCGCTTGCGGGGCTGCCGTGGGCCAGAGCTCGACCACTCAGATTTGTCGACCTTGTAGGGACAGACCCATGCACAAGCGTCGTGCCAGAGCGAGTGGCTCCAAAGGTAGGTCTCAATCGAGCAGGCGATTATCACAGGCAGGTTAAGCATGAGACCAAACCAACTTAGATAGATGCAGGAAAGATATATGCCACTGGGTCAGGCCCGAGCGGCTTGGGGATGATGCAGCCCGAGGGCCGCCCCCAGCAAGGTAAGCTAAAGACATAAGCAAAAGGGGTTCATGCCGCATGGACAGAACCACGCGACCTGGGAGTAATGCAGCCCTGAGGGTGCACCCAGCTGAATTGAAACTCAAAAGATGTCACCTGATACCATTGCAGATCGGTGTTGGAGTAGCTGACGGTGCACGATGAAGAAGCCGATCCTCATGAGCCATCGGAGCCCTGAGCCTCGGGAGGCTCCGGGGGTCCGGGCGGCTCCTCAAGGTCCATCTCCATCTCCGCTAGGAAAGCCCGGTGTCTGGCCTCCTGAGCCTCCAGAATGCTCTGCATTAGGCGCTGGTTGTCACATCCCTAGCTGCTGGTAGTGCTCTAGGCTAGCTTCATGTTTGCATCATGTTTAAATTTTGAAACTTGAACTGAGGAATTCAGAAGCCTCAAAACCCTAAATAAAAGAAGGGCAAAAACCCTAAAATCTCATTCATTGTTCCAAAATGCTCTTCTTAGATGTTTAATATTTTTGGCAAGGGTTTTGATCCAAACCAAAAATAATGAACATTTTAAAAGGATTTATTTTTGGGACTTTGAATTTAAATCATTAGCTATTTGAATTTGAATTATATTCATATAACTAGAATATAATTTCAAATACCCCTGAAATATTTTATGAGCTTTTGGAAAAGTCCATCTAGCCAAATAAAAATATTCACAGGAGTTTTTGGCATTGTTTGAATTATTTTAAATTCAAAACAGTGGCAAAAGAATTAAATAAAAATAAAACAGAACAGAAAATTTAAAAAAGAGCAGAAGGACTTACCTGGCGCCCACTTACCTGGCCCAACTCCAGCTGGCGGCCCAGCCCGCCACCGCTACCCCCCCTGTCGCCTTCCTCCTCTGCCAGGAGGACGGGCACGCGCCCGGCGCGCGCGGCCACGCGCCCCGGCCACCTCCTCCCTGCCTGGCTGCCTCCTCCTCCCCTGGTCGCCTCCCGCGACGCCACGCAGCCCATGGCTCCCTCTCTCACTCTCCTCGCTCCTTCCCTCCGTCCCTATCCCCCTCTGTTCCCTCTCCCTCCCGCGACCGAACGGAGCCGTCGCCAGCGGCCAGCGCTCGCGCGGCCACCGCCACCCCCACGTCTCACCGACGCCCCAGGAAGCTCCGCCTCGACCCCCTCTTCCCCCCCACCGATCCACGGCCTCCGGAAGCCCTGCAGCGTCGCCCTCAAGATCGCCCCCAACCTTCGGCCGCCGGCGAACTTTCGAGGATTCGCGAGCTCCAGCCCCTCCCCGGCCTCGCCGTTGCCTCCACTGGATCCGCTGTGAGCTACTCTTCCATTCCCCCCTCCTCCTCGCGCTCGTTCCCATACTCTAGCCGCCCTTTTCACCGGAGCCAATTGCTCCTCGCCGCCGGCCATGGCGTGGCCGTGGCCACAGCCACCGCAGCTCGCTCCCGAGCCCACCAGCGTGCTCACCGCAACCTTAGGAACCCAACGCACCTAGCCACTCGTCCTCCCGTGCACCGCAGCGCCGGTCCCGCGAACCCCCGAGCTCCGGCCGCCGCCTCGGGCTCCACTCCGGCGAACCCCGGCCACCCCCGCACCTCCCGTTGGTCCCCCTAGATGCACACGGGCTCGGGCTACCTCCTGGTGCCCTTGGCGCGTCGAGCCGTCGTCTCTGGCGCAACTCCGGCGAGCCACCGCCGCGTCTGGTCGTTGCCGGTGGCTAGACGCCGGTGGATTAGCCCCGGTTGACCAGGGATTTGACCCCCTGGGTCACTGACGTGTGGGCCCGTCCCCTGCTAACTTTGGTTAAGTTAATAACTAATTTTAATTAAGCCACTGACTCACTGACATGTGGGCCCTAGTGCCCCTAATCTTTAATTAAACTAAACTAAACCCCCATGTTTAACCCGTGTCACTGACGTGTGGACCCCACACGTCAGGTTTGACCCTAGCCAGGCGCAGTTGACCTGCCGACGTCATGCTTAATCAATGCTGACGTAGTAAGTATTTCTGGAATTAAAATAAATCAGAAAATGATTTATTATTTCCAGAAAATGCCTAAAACTTCAATAAATCATAGAAAATTAACCGTAACTCCAAATGAAATAAATTATATATGAAAAATTATCAGAAAAATTCAAGGAATCCATCTGTACTATTTTCATGCATGTTTGAACAATGTTTGTCCTCTGTTTTGGACAAAACAAATTAAGGGCATTTAAATAATCATATATGGAGTTGGAATTTGAATCATGTATTCAAACCAACTTCATTTAAATCATAGTTAGGTGCATTAGCCCAAAACACATTCGTATTGCCATGCCATAGCATACATCATATTGTGCATTGCATTGATCGTGTTTCTTCTGTGTTTGCCGGTGTTGTTCCCCCTCGGTAGACGTTGTACCGACGATGTGATCGTTGACACTGATGAAGACTCAATGTTATCTTCAGAAGTGCCAGGCAAGCAAAACCCCCTTGTTCATTCCGATACAATCCTACTCTCTCGCCCTGCTCTCTTTTAATGCATTAGGATAACACCGATTCATCTGTTACTTGCTGCGGTAGCTGAACCCCTTTATCCTTTGCATGACATGTCATTGCCACAGTAAATAGATGAAACCCACTAGCATGAGTAGGAGTTGTTTGAGCCCTGATGTGCCTACTCATTCATGCTTGCTTGTCATGCCTGCTACTACTTAGAGTTGAGTCAGGTCTGATTCATCGGGGATGAATCAGAGGCGTGTGAACATGTCCTACTGTGTGTGAGCTAAGTGTGTGAACACGATTTGGTAAAGGTAGCGGTGAGAGGCCATGTAGGAGTACATGGTGGGTTGTCTCATTGCAGCCGTCCTCAGGAACTGAGTTCTGTGTTTGTGATCCATGAACAGCTACTACCACACATTGGGATCCTTAATTGACTCTCTCGACTTATTAATCAACATGATCTCTGTCCAGGAGTTGCAACTAGTTTCTGGTGTTTGTAGGTAGTGTTAGTAGTCTACCAAGTGGCACCCGGTACAGGTGGGCTTGGGACAGACTAGGCACAGTGGCACGGTGTACCAAGTGGCACCCGGATGGTGGGCTTGGGAACCCTGCTCACATCGTTTGGGGCCGTGAGCGACACCCCGGCCGGATCTCCTTGCGGATGGAACCCGAATAGGCGATAAACCTGGACTAGAGACTTGTTCGGTTAGTCAGGTCGTGGCCGACTCCCTCGCCCGGCTTCCGCTTGAAGGTTGCCGAGGTACATGACGTGTACAGGGCGGTAAGTGGCGAGAGCGTGTGTGAAGAAGTACACCCCTGCAGGGTTTTCATTATCTATTCGAATAGCCGGATTCCTCGGATATGGAAACTTGGACCCCTTGTACAGTTCATAGACAAGTGAAAGTGGATCATCTAAAATACGCAAGATAAGCATGAGTGCTATGGATGGCGTTCTCGTAGGGAGACGGGAGCGGATCCATAGTGGTGTATTGGTATGGTGAATATGTGGACTCGTGTGCGCCACCTCAAAAGAGTTACTTGCAGTCGTAGTTCAGGTTAGCCACCGAGTCAAAGCTGGCTTGCTGCAGTTAAACCCCACCACCCCCTTGTTGATAATGATGCATATGTAGTTAGTTCTGATGTAAGTCTTGTTGGGTACATTTGTACTCACGTTTGCCTATTTTATGTTTTGTAGAGAGACTTTAGTCTCACTAGTAGTTCCGCTTGGACTTCGAGGTTTAGCTTGTTACCTCAGCTACGATCTTGTGCCCTCGGCAGGATCTGGTAGATAGTTAGGCGTTTCAGCCTTTTCATTTATAGTTGTCTGTACTCAGACATGTTAAGCTTCCGCATGTGCTTGACTTGTATGCTCTGATTATTGGGTCATGAGACCCATGTTTGTAATATCTCGCTCCTCGGAGCCTATTGAATAAACTACTTGAGTCGTAGAGTCATCTTGTGATGCCATGTTGTATTGCACATATCGAGCATATTGTGTGTATGTTATTGAAATGCTTGGTATGTGTGGGATCTGACTATCTAGTTGTTTATCTTTAGTAGCCTCTCTTACCGGGAAATGTCTCCTAGTGTTTCCACTGAGCCATGGTAGCTTGCTACTGCTCCAAAACACTTAGGCTGGCCGGCATGTGTCCTTCTTCGTTTCTGTGTCTGTCCCTTCGGGGAAATGTCACGCGATGAATACCGGAGTCCTGTTAGCCCGCTACAGCCCGGTTCACCGGAGTCCTGCTAGCCCAATGCTACAGCCTGGATTCACTCGCTGATGACCGACACGTTCGATGCTGGGTCATGGATGCCTGTCCCTGTAAGTCTGTGCCACTTTGGGTTTACGACTAGCCATGTCAGCCCGGGCTCCTTATCATATGGATGCTAGCGACACTGTCATATACGTGTGCCAAAAGGCGCAAACGGTCCCGGGCAAAGGTAAGGCGACACCCGTGGGAATACCGTGCGTGAGGCCGCAAAGTGATATGAGGTGTTACATGCTAGATCGGTGTGGCATTGAGTCGGGGTCCTGACAGCGTTGGTATCAGAGCTTGACTGCCTGTAGGTTTACCAAGCCAAACTGGTCGAAGTTGAGTCTAGAAATTCTTTAGTTATATAAGGGAATTGATTGTGGGATGGAACGTAAGGCTCTTTTTACTCCTTATACCTTATGCCCTTCTGATCTGAGTCACCCTCTTCTTCTCTACGGGGATTAAGAACTAGGCTATCTCTTCTTTCTATCAGGATCACGTGTTACTAATCCGTAGACTTATAAGATTGTTGGATTTAAACTTGAGTTCAGTTCCTACTACTTCGGTATGTCTCTGATGATCTCGAAACCTTGATATTGTGCTTCCGAGTGGTTATGCCACCATTTTTGTGAATGTCTCAAATCTTTTTTGAGCAATTATAGCCGTTATGTTGTCCGAGTCATCCCAGGTTTTTAAATAGTCTGATGCATTTGCAAAATCCTTCCCTCTGGTTTCGATGTTCCTTTATGCCAGCTCAATCACACTAATTGTTGAGTTGAGGTATTCTATTGCCTTGACATTTATATTGGAGTTGTTATTATGACCCTAGGTGTCTTAGGGGATCATCTAGTAGTCTAGCCATGTTTTGTGATCCCAGTGTGATGATTCTGGCCTTTATTCTCGAAAGCATCCCGTGATGCTACTTAGGAGTAGGTATTCTATTCCTGGGTTCTTGAACCTGAGATTCACCCTACTTACCTCATGTTGATAGTGTTTGCTCGTTCCTTTAGGTTATTAGTAACCTTTGCATTAGTCCTCGAGGTCCGTGGTATTTCCTTCTTCCAAATACTATGAACCACTTATGGCAGTAGTTTGTTGGATCAAAAGATCATAACAGGAGTGCTCTCGATGGGTTCTCCATTCATAATTGTGACTCTGCCAGTTCTACCTTTCTGCATGGGTTATCCGGAAGAAATATGTTGAATTTCGTTCAACATGCTAAACCATGCATCCACAACTCAGAAAATCGTATGTTCCTTTGAGTTGTCCCTCTTTAGTTGTCTTCTGACCCTCGTCTATCAATTGTTAGTCAAGATTATGTGTGCATTCGTTCATCGATGCCTATTACTCTTGTGGCCCGTCAAGCCATTCTATTCCAGAATGACTAGGAGAAACAAACTCCAGAACCTGACCCATATCCAGGGTTGGGTCAAAGAAGTTGTGCTTCGCAGATCAAATTGCTAATTCAGCTTTTGTTCTGCTCTACCTTGGAGTATTACCATCTTTTTATCGGGAATGTTATAGGAATTGCACACCACCCTATGAACTCTTGGTACAGTGATACTTCTTGCCATCATTGTTCATTCCTCGGTTCTTGTGTTATTGTAACCGGAAAGTCGACAAGTGAATCGTGATGTGTGAAATCAATACTCCTAGCAACCTGGTTGCTTGGTAGTTAAAGGACAATAATTTCATTCTTAGCGTGTTGATTGTTGAATCATCACCCTAAGGTTGATCGTGCTACCTAGTCCATATTTCTGGTGCACACTTCGATCAATGAGTTAGGATTGTGCCAACCCCTCGCTTATTCGATCATCTCATTTTCCCTGAAAAACAGGATTGTTCTCAAGCTTAGTAACATACCGGTGGTTCGTGATTTTCCGAATATCTTCTCGAAAGTATCACCAGGTTGTCACCTGACTGTTATGTCGAGCTCGTGATCAAGTTGGTTTATCCTATAAACCACCCCTCTCTCCAAGAATTCGTGTTGGATACCCCTGAGCTAGTTGGATAAGCTAAACAACAACTTGGAGAGTTGGAAGATAAAAGCTTGCCGGACTTAGTTCGTTCCAAAGGGATATTCTTGTGTAGTGTGTGTTGGAGAAAGATGATATCTTCATCGATTGGTCCCTGTGATCAGTTGCTGGACCTATTGTCTTATCAATCTTTGATTTGAGTATGAGCTATCGTCAAATCAAATCAGAACCAACGATATTCGTAATGTTGTCTTACTCGTGGTTTTCCTCGAACATACACCATTATATTCTTTGGTCTGACCAATGCTATCACCGTGTTCACTTAACTATGGAAATCCTTTTATATGGAAACCTGGATGAATTGTTGTTGAGTCCATTGACAACATCCTTATCTCCTCCATGATTTTGTTGAACATTAAGCTAGTGTTGGAAACTTGTATAAGCATTTTCTTCATGCTCCGGTCATGAAGTATATGTTGGATGAAAGAAGTGACTTCCTTTGATTCAGGTGCATTTGATGTAAGTTGCCGCCGTGAATTCGAGAAAGTTTGTTTTTGCTCCTCGGGAATCATCCCAAGTTGGTCATGCATATGTGCGAAGTATTCTATGGTTTGGTAGGTTGGCCGCCTCCATTCTATATGTGTTCCTAGCACACCAAGCCACTGATTGACTTGTTCTAGGCAAAGAAGTCTAATTTAAGTGCACAAGACTTCAATATCCTCGATGATGGTTTTCCCCCCTGAACTCGGTAGTGTTTTATTATAAGACTACCATGTGTTCATGTTTGTCTGTGACAGCATGTTCACACGTGTGTAGCAGAACCAGCTCATGTTTTAGAGCTTGCTATCGTAGTTCATTTCCCGAGAATCTCGCAACGTCATCTCGTCGATTTATGTTGCAAACTTTCATTTTTCTTCCTAGACTCGATGAGTCTGGAATATCCTGACACCAACCAGATCTGAATCTCAGGAAGATATGATGGTTGGAACATTTCCCAAGAACTATAATATTGGTCCCTCGATAACCGGTAAAGTGGATGTCGTGGCCAACACACCCAGCCGGAAGACCTATTATTGTAGTATCTTGATTGAAGAAATTGGCCACATCCCCATAAGGATTTCGCAGGATTTACCTCCGTAGTTGATCTTTATGGATTTTGTGTTCCCGAAGTCCGACCTTTTACTTGATGTCTAGTTACCAAACCATTTCAATGAATGGGATATGCTAGCACATCAAGGAGAACATTAGGAGTGGAGTGCTAAATGTCTCTCGGTCGATCATCCAGATTTTGTTTCCTTGGCCTCGCTAAGGTGAAATCTGAGAAAGTGTTATCTTCCTTTGCATCTGCATCGTCCATCATTGTTCATAATGGTGGTATGTTGTGTTGCCAGAATCCTTGACACGGATGTTGGTAAAACCTTGATGAATATGGAAATGCTCAAGTTCTTGAGAGCACGCACAAGCGCTAGGTGTTATCATCGGCACTAACTGGGTTTGCTCTCAGCTTCCTCGGTTATACTATAACTTCTCAAACAGTGGATTCACTCTCTATTGTTGGGTTCTTCCCCAGTTACCAGAATCATTCCCAGCATTTGCATTTTGTTCCCAGCCTGC
The DNA here is from genome assembly GCF_018294505.1 of Triticum aestivum. NCBI lineage: Eukaryota > Viridiplantae > Streptophyta > Magnoliopsida > Poales > Poaceae > Triticum > Triticum aestivum. Next base: position 130,432,712 of record NC_057798.1, read on the forward strand.
ACCGCCAATGTGCCATTCTACCATGGGTCTCTTCCATTTCCGGTGGTAAGCAAATTCATCCATTACGTTGTCTTCAACAAGGTAATCCACATCATCCAAGTCCGAGTATGCCATTCTACCGACCCCCTCCAAATGATCGCTCGAGAATTGCCTTAGGCTGGTTTAAAGAGTTTCAATGATCTCTGAATCAAAGGTAATTCTTTTTGCCACTTAAGGGGATATATCTACGAGTCACCATCCCTAAGATGCCTCGTTGTGGTATCATGGCAACTCAACTCCTCGCTACGTTGACAGTCAATTACCACCTTCTTAAGCGTGAAATTGTTGTCTACCTAGTGAACCTTCGTCATCTGCTTCACTCCATTCCCATGGATGTATGTTTAGTGTCTCAGCTCAAGAGATGTTGCTATGACTCACTTGGTGAGCTGATCCTAAGTTGGTTGATCTTCGAGAAGATCGATCCTTCTAGAGTTTTCCTTTCCTCTTCTTGTCATGATAGTTGAAGTTCTCAAGCCAAGACTTCGAGACAATGATGGTGATCGAATCAACGTTCATTTGAAGTGCAACCTGGATCGTGAAGATTGTGTTAGTTTGCGTTCCCCCTTCATCTTACCCTACGCTTGAATCTCGGGACGAGATTTTTGTTTAGTAGGGGTGAGTTGTCACATCCCTAGCTGCTGGTAGTGCTCTAGGCTAGCTTCATGTTTGCATCATGTTTAAATTTTGAAACTTGAACTGAGGAATTCAGAAGCCTCAAAACCCTAAATAAAAGAAGGGCAAAAACCCTAAAATCTCATTCATTGTTCCAAAATGCTCTTCTTAGATGTTTAATATTTTTGGCAAGGGTTTTGATCCAAACCAAAAATAATGAACATTTTAAAAGGATTTATTTTTGGGACTTTGAATTTAAATCATTAGCTATTTGAATTTGAATTATATTCATATAACTAGAATATAATTTCAAATACCCCTGAAATATTTTATGAGCTTTTGGAAAAGTCCATCTAGCCAAATAAAAATATTCAGAGGAGTTTTTGGCATTGTTTGAATTATTTTAAATTCAAAACAGTGGCAAAAGAATTAAATAAAAATAAAACAGAACAGAAAATTTAAAAAAGAGCAGAAGGACTTACCTGGCGCCCACTTACCTGGCCCAACTCCAGCTGGCGGCCCAACCCGCCACCGCTACCCCCCCTGTCGCCTTCCTCCTCTCCCAGGAGGACGGGCACGCGCCCGGCGCGCGCGGCCACGCGCCCCAACCACCTCCTCCCTGCCTGGCTGCCTCCTCCTCCCCTGGTCGCCTCCCGCGACGCCACGCAGCCCCTGGCTCCCTCTCTCACTCTCCTCGCTCCTTCCCTCCGTCCCTATCCCCCTCTGTTCCCTCTCCCTCCCGCGACCGAACGGAGCCGTCGCCGCCGGCCAGCGCTCGCGCGGCCACCGCCACCCCCACGCCTCACCGACGCCCCAGGAAGCTCCGCCTCGACCCCCTCTTCCCCCCACCGATCCACGGCCTCCGGAAGCCCTGCAGCGTCGCCCTCAAGCTCGCCCCCAACCTTCGGCCGCCGGCGAACTTTCGAGGATTCGCGAGCTCCAGCCCCTCCCCGGCCTCGCCGTTGCCTCCACCGGATCCGCTGTGAGCTACTCTTCCATTCCCCCTCCTCCTCGCGCTCGTTCCCGTACTCTAGCCGCCCTTTTCACCGGAGCCCACCAGCGTGCTCACCGCAACCTTAGGAACCCAACGCACCTAGCCACTCGTCCTCCCGTGCACCGCAGCGTCGGTCCTGCGAACCCCCGAGCTCCGGCCGCTGCCTCGGGCTCCACTCCGGCGAACCCCGGCCACCCCCGCACCTCCCGTTGGTCCCCCTAGATGCGCACGGGCACGGGCTACCTCCTGGTGCCCTTGGCGCGTCGATCCGTCGTCTCTGGCGCAACTCCGGCGAGCCACCGCCGCGTCTGGTCGTTGCCGGCGGCTAGACGCCGGTGGATTAGCCCCGGTTGACCAGGGATTTGACCCCCTGGGTCACAGACGTGTGGGCCCGTCCCCTGCTAACTTTGGTTAAGTTAATAACTAATTTTAATTAAGCCACTGACTCACTGACATGTGGGCCCTAGTGCCCCTAATCTTTAATTAAACTAAACTAAACCCCCCTGTTTAACCCGTGTCACTGACGTGTGGACCCCACACGTCAGGTTTGACCCTAGCCAGCCGCTGTTGACCTGCTGACGTCATGCTTACTCAATGCTGATGCAGTAAGTATTTCTGGAATTAAAATAAATCAGGAAATGATTTATTATTTCTAGAAAATGCCTAAAACTTCAATAAATCATAGAAAATTAACCGTAACTCCAAATGAAATAAATTATATATGAAAAATTATCAGAAAAATTCAAGGAATCCATCTGTACTATTTTCATGCATGTTTGAACAATGTTTGTCCTCTGTTTTGGACAAAACAAATTAAGGGCATTTAAATAATCATATATGGAGTTGGAATTTGAATCATGTATTCAAACCAACTTCATTTAAATCATAGTTAGGTGCATTAGCCCAAAACACATTCATATTGCCATGCCATAGCATGCATCATATTGTGCATTGCATTGATCGTGTTTCTTCTGTGTTTGCCGGTGTTGTTCCCCCTCGGTAGACGTTGTACCGACGATGTGATCGTTGACACTGATGAAGACTCGATGTTATCTTCAGAAGTGCCAGGCAAGCAAAACCCCCTTGTTCATTCCGATACAATCCTACTCTCTCGCCCTGCTCTCTTTTAATGCATTAGGACAACACCGATTCATCTGTTACTTGCTGCGGTAGCTGAACCCCTTTATCCTTTGCATGACCTGTCATTGCCACAGTAAATAGATGAAACCCACTAGCATGAGTAGGAGTTGTTTGAGCCCTGATGTGCCTACTCATTCATGCTTGCTTGTCATGCCTGCTACTGCTTAGAGTTGAGTCAGGTCTGATTCATCGGGGATGAATCAGAGGCGTGTGAACATGTCCTACTGTGTGTGAGCTAAGTGTGTGAACACGATTTGGTAAAGGTAGCGGTGAGAGGCCATGTAGGAGTACATGGTGGGTTGTCTCATTGCAGCCGTCCTCAGGAACTGAGTTCTGTGTTTGTGATCCATGAACAGCTACTACCACACATTGGGATCCTTAATTGACTCTCTCGACTTATTAATCAACATGATCTCTGTCCAGGAGTTGCAACTAGTTTCTGGTGTTTGTAGGTAGTGTTAGTAGTCTACCAAGTGGCACCCGGTACAGGTGGGCTTGGGACAGACTAGGCACAGTGGCACGGTGTACCAAGTGGCACCCGGATGGTGGGCTTGGGAACCCTGCTCACATCGTTTGGGGCCGTGAGCGACACCCCGGCCGGATCTCCTTGCGGATGGAACCCGAATAGGCGATAAACCTGGACTAGAGACTTGTTCGGTTAGTCAGGTCGTGGCCGACTCCCTCGCCCGGCTTCCGCTTGAAGGTTGCCGAGGTACATGACGTGTACAGGACGGTAAGTGGCGAGAGCGTGTGTGAAGAAGTACACCCCTGCAGGGTTATCATTATCTATTCGAATAGCCGGGTTCCTCGGATATGGAAACTTGGACCCCTTGTACAGTTCATAGACAAGTGAAAGTGGATACTCTAAAATACGCAAGATAAGCGTGAGTGCTATGGATGGCGTTCTCGTAGGGAGACGGGAGCGGATCCATAGTGGTGTATTGATATGGTGAATATGTGGACTCGTGTGCGCCACCTCAAAAGAGTTACTTGCAGTCGTAGTTCAGGTTAGCCACCGAGTCAAAGCTGGCTTGCTGCAGTTAAACCCCACCACCCCCTTGTTGATAATGATGCATATGTAGTTAGTTCTGATGTAAGTCTTGCTGGGTACATTTGTTCTCACGTTTGCCTATTTTATGTTTTGCAGAGAGACTTCAGTCTCACTAGTAGTTCCGCTTGGACTTCGATGTTTAGCTTGTTACCTCAGCTACGATCTTGTGCCCTCGGCAGGATCTGGTAGATAGTTAGGCCTTTCAGCCTTTTCATTTATAGTTGTGTGTACTCAGACATGTTAAGCTTCCGCATGTGCTTGACTTGTATGCTCTGATTGTTGGGTCATGAGACCCATGTTTGTAATATCTCGCTCCTCGGAGCCTATTGAATAAACTACTTGAGTCGTAGAGTCATCTTGTGATGCCATGTTGTATTGCACATATCGAGCATATTGTGTGTATGTTATTGAAATGCTTGGTATGTGTGGGATCTGACTATCTAGTTGTTTATCTTTAGTAGCCTCTCTTACCGAGAAATGTCTCCTAGTGTTTCCACCGAGCCATGGTAGCTTGCAACTGCTCCGGAACACTTAGGCTGGCCGGCATGTGTCCTTCTTCGTTCCTGTGTCTGTCCCTTCGGGGAAATGTCACGCGATGAATACCGGAGTCCTGTTAGCCCGCTACAGCCCGGTTCACCGGAGTCCTGCTAGCCCAGTGCTACAGCCTGGATTCACTCGCTGATGACCGACACGTTCGATGCTGGGTCATGGATGCCTGTCCCTGTAAGTCTGTGCCACTTTGGGTTTACGACTAGCCATGTCAGCCCGAGCTCCTTATCATATGGATGCTAGCGACACTGTCATATACGTGTGCCAAAAGGCGCAAACGGTCCCGGGCAAAGGTAAGGCGACACCCGTGGGAATACCGTGCGTGAGGCCGCAAAGTGATATGAGGTGTTACATGCTAGATCGATGTGGCATTCAGTCGGGGTCCTGACACTGGTGAGCAGCAGCCGTGTTCCGCAGGCCGAAAGGCATGCAAACGTAGCTATGTGGTGGACCCTCGCAACGTCCCACGCGTGAAGGCTAGAAACGCTCCTGAGACGCGACTCGGTTGAGCCCGTGGTAGTCGATGCAGATGCATAGCCCGCCACCCTCGCCTGGATGGGGAGCTACACCGGGTAGGCGGCGATCGCCGCGCATGACTCTTGATTCTTGCAGCTCCTGAATGGTCTTGGTGATGAACTCTTGAGGCTTGGGCCCTCCTTGCCTCATGCCTTCCTGAGGGAAACGTGCCGCGAAGCACATCTCCAAGTGGTGCCCGAGCGCCTCCCTCGTGATCTTGGCAAAGTCAGAGGCCCTCCAGGAGAGAGCCCTCGAGCCTTGCCCGAGGAGGGCACCAGGCGCGCCTTCCTATGCGATGGAGGGAGGCGCCCCTTGCACAGGCGCAGATCCTGACGCGGCGCCTCCGGAGACGCCTGTCTCCTGAGGCATTGAGCTGGGTGATGTCTTCTTCTTCTAAGGAACTGCCTCGGGAAGGTTCTCATTCTTGCTGTCTGGGTCTCAACTGACGCAACTTGGAAGGCACGCTCGAGAGAGCACACCACATCCTTCTCTTCATAGGGGACTGTGATGACTCCGCTGCTTCCCGGCATCTTGAGGACATTGTAACCATGGTGAGTCACTACCATGAACTTGGCCAGGGCTGGATACCGAGGATGGCATTGTATGGCAGGCGAATGTGGGCAACGTCGAAATCGATGAGCTCGGTACGGTAGTTCTTGCGCTGCCCGAAGGTGACAGGGAGGTGAACCTGCCCTATCGGAGTGGTGGAGCCGTCAGTGACTCCTGAGAAAGGCTTGGTCGGCTGAAGCCGATCATATGGGACTTGGAGATTATTGAACGTCTCGATGGACAGAACATTGAACCCTGCGCCGCCATCGATGAGGGTCCTGGTAACTTGCACATTGCTGACGACTAGGGAACAAAGCATTGATAGGATGCCAGCTGTAGCCGCACAGTTGAGCTGATCCGCTGAGCTGAACGTGATGGCGCATGCGGACTACCTGAGAGGGCGCGTGGCCTCGAGCTTGGGAAGGACTGCGTTCACCTCGCGAGCAAACTGCTTGAAGATGCGCTGAGAGGCTGGGGCCTGGGCACCGCCTAGGATGCAAGCGATTGCATGTGGCTCCTAGAAGCCCCCAGCCCCCTCGTCCTAATGATGGTCGTCATTCCTTCTTGGCAGTGGCGGTAGAGGAGGAAGGCCTGCGTTGCCCTGCGGGCGATCCTCGCGAGGCTGATCCCTCCAAGCCCCCTCGCGAGGCTGGTCCTACCAGCGGTCCTCGAGAGGTCGGTCACGCCACCCTTTGCGAGGGCCTCGGTCGTCCCATCGGCCTCTACCTCTTCCTCCTCCTCGGTCGTAGCCCCGATCATTGCGCTCGGGGCGTTGACCTATACGTCCTTCTCGCACGGCCCTGAGCTCTTGGCATTCATTGGTGTTGTGGGTGTGGAGGTTGTGGTATACGCAGTACCGGCTGCCCTTGGACGACTCCGGCTGGTCCCTGCCGCGCTTCGTGTCTGGCTCTGCTGCGAGCATGGCTGCTCCCTTGCGCTTCACGTCCTTGGCCTTGGCTTTCTTCTCTTCTGGGTCAGCAGCTGGAAGCTCGAGAAGGGAAAGGGGCCCTCCTCAGCCCTTGCGCACTTGGTCGCCAGGTTGAATAACTCCAGAGATGTGCACAGGTCCTCGTGGATTGCCAGCTCCTCCTTCATCTTGATGTCGCGGACGCCATCAGAGAACGGTGAGATGATGGCCTCCTCGGTCACCTTGGGAATCTTGAGGCGAGCGCTGTTGAAGCGCTGGATGTACTTCTGCAGGGTTTCTCCAGGTTGCTGCTTGATGCGGTGCAAGTCACCCATGATTGGAGGACGGTCGCGAGTGCCCTGGAAGTTGGTGATGAAGCAGGTGCACATCTCGTCCCAAGAGGAGATCGTGCCAGGAGGCAGGTTCAGGAGCCAGGTGCGGGCACCATATTTGAGCGCCATGGGGAACCAATTCGCCATGACCTTTTCATCTCCGTTGGCCGCTTTGATGCCCAGCTCGTAGAGCTACAGGAACTACGCGGAGTCGGCAGTGCCGTCGTAGCAAGGAGGCAGATCTGGCTTGAACTTGCCCAGCCAGGCGACAATGCGTAGCTCGGTGGTGAAGGCGCGGCAGCCTGCGGTGGTCATCGGAGCCCTTTGTAGATGCGGGGCTTGCTCCTGGGGATTCCCACGCGCCGCCGCCAGGGGCAGTGCGGGGTCTTGACATGCTGGGGCAGGGATGCGGTCATGACGTGCTGGAGCAGGGAGCACGCGAGCATCTTCTTGGGGACGAGGGACTTCTTGGCAACTCCTTTCTTGTCACGCGGGCACTGGACGCGGTGGGTCTCGTCCAGGGGCCGCGCGCCTTGGAGCCAGGGCACCTTCTTGGGGAGGAGGTGGCGGAGCCACCTCCGGAGCTGCATCTCCCACGCAAGACAGAGGGCGAGGCAGTGAGAGGGACGGCGCAGGAGAGCCCCCCGTGGCGCTGACGAGCTCGGTGATGCTAGCGAGCCATTCCTCGTAGAGGTCGTCAACGGGGCGGTAGTGCAGGAGCTCATGTGCCAGGAGCAACGTGGCATGCGCGTCCGTGGGAGCGCGATGGGCGTGAGACAACGAACCAGCTAGAGTCAGTGATGGAGCGGCGGTGCGGCCTTCCCGCCGCACCAAGGGATGCAGCAACAACGCCTGCTACTCGTTCCCTGCCTGGACGGTGGCGGCCTTGGCAGCAGGCAACGGAGAACGACGGGGAGGCCCACCGACGAGAGCCATCTGGGCGAAGCAGGCGGCGAGAGCGGCCCGACGCTCGGCACGAGCTCGGCGAGCGTCAGCCATGGATGCGACGAACGATCAAACGCGGAATAGCAGAAGAAAGATTCCGGCACACCCCTACCTGGCGCGCCAAATGTCGGATATCGGGTTCCGGCAAAACCCTTAAGGTTTGAACTCTGGGGTGCGTGCGAAGATCTTCCCCCTACCGTTCCACATCCCAACGCCTCGCTGCGAATCTAAGCTACACGATGAACAACACAAGGGACACAAGGTTTATACTGGTTCGGGCCACCGTTGTGGTGTAATACCCTAATCTAGTGTGTGGTGTGGTGGATTGCCTCAGGGGCTGATGATGAACACTACAGAGGAAGAACAACCTCACGAGAGGTGTTCTTGGGCTGGTGCGGTGTACTACTTGAGTGAGTTTGATCGCCTCCAGATCTGATGAGAACTCAATCACCCCCCTACTATGGTGGCTATCTCTATATATAGAGGCCCTGGTACTCTTCCCAAATATTGAGCGGGAAGGGAGCCAACAATGGCCATTTTGAAGGGGAACATCTAGTCACTACAAAAAAAGACACATCCGTGACATTTTGGGCCGAACAATTTTTTTTTCTGTCATACATATGACACTTCTATGACGATAATTGTGACAAAACCCGGTATCATCATAGATGTGGTGGGCTCCTACTTTTATGACAAAAAATCATGATAGAAAATGGGCTTTTTGTCCTGGGCGGGCCGGAGACGCAGCTGCATGACATTCTTTGGGCCGTCCATGACAGAAAAAACCGTGGTAGAAGCAAGGAGGGGGAAAATTTCGGGAAGTTCCCAGTGAAGGAAATATGCCCTAGAAGCAATAATAAAGTTATTATTTATTTCCTTATTTCATGATAATTGTTTATTATTCATGCTAGAATTGTATTAATCGAAAACATGATACATGTGTGAATACATAGACAAACAGAGTGTCACTAGTATGCCTCTACTTGACTAGCTCGTTAATCAAAGATGGTTATGTTTCCTAGCCATAGACATCAGTTGTCATTTGATTAACGGGATCACATCATTAAGAGAATGATGTGATTGACATGACCCATTCAATTAGCTTAGCACCCGATCGTTTAGTATGTTGCTATTGCTTTCTTCATGACTTATACATGTTCCTATGACTATGAGATTATGCAACTCCCGTTTATCGGAGGAACACTTTGTGTGCTACCAAACGTCACAACGTAACTGGATGATTATAAAGGTGCTCTACAGGTGTCTCCGAAGGTACTTGTTGGGTTGGCGTATTTCGAGATTAGGATTTGTCACTCCGAATGTCGGAGAGGTATCTCTGGGCCCTCTCGGTAATGCACATCACATAAGCCTTGCAAGCAATGCAACTAATGAGTTAGTTGCGAGATGATGTATTATGGAACGAGTAAAGAGACTTGCCAGTAACGAGATTGAACTAGGTATTGGATACCGACCATCGAATCTCGGGCAAGTAACATACCGATGACAAAGGGAACAACGTATGTTGTTATGCGGTCTGACCAATAAAGATCTTTGTAGAATATGTAGGAACCAATATGGGCATCCAGGTCCCGCTATTGGTTATTGACCGGAGACGTGTCTCGGTCATGTCTACATTGTTCTCGAACCGTAGGGTCCGCACGCTTAAGGTTTCGATGACAGTTATATTATGAGTTTATGAGTTTTGATGTACCGAAGGAGTTCGGAGTCCCGGATGAGATCGGGGACATGACGAGGAGTCTCGAAATGGTCGAGACGTAAAGATCGATATATTGGACGACTATATTCGGAGTTCGGAAAGGTTCCGAGTGATTCGGGTATTTATCGGAGTACCGGAGAGTTACGGGAATTCGCCGGGGAGAAGTATTGGGCCTTATTGGGCCATACGGGAAAGAGAGAGAGGCTGCCTAGGGCAGGCCGCGCGCCCCCCATGGCCTAGTCCGAATTGGACTAGGGGGAGGGGCCGCACCCCCTCCTTCCTTCCCTTCTCTCTTCCCCTTCCTTGTCTCCTACTCCTACTACTTGGAAGGTCTCCTAGTTGGACTAGGAAAGGGGGAATCCTACTCCCGGTGGGAGTAGGACTCCCCTAGGGCACGCCATAGAGAGGGCCGGCCCTCCCCATCCTCCACTCCTTTATATACGGGGGCAGGGGCACCCCATAGACACACAAGTTGATCTTCGTGATCGTTCCTTAGCCGTGTGCGGTGCCCCCCTCCATGATATTACACCTCGGTCATATTGTAGTGGTTCTTAGGCGAAGCCCTGCGACGGTTGAACATCAAGATCGTCACCACGCCATCGTGCTGACGAAATTCCTCCCCGAAGCTTTGCTGGATCGGAGCCCGGGGTGCGTCATCGAGCTGCACGTGTGCCAAGAACTCGGAGGTGCCGGAGTGCTTGGATCGGTTGGACCGGGAAGACGTACGACTACTTCCTCTACGTTGCATCAACGCTTCCGCTTCGGTCTACGAGGGTATGTAGACAACATTCTCCCCTCTCGTTGCTATGCATCACCATGATCTTGCGTGTGCGTAGGAATTTTTTTGAAATTACTACGTTCCCCAACAGTGGCATCAGAGCCTAGGTTTTATGGTTTGATGTTATATGCACGAGTAGAACACAAGTGAGTTGTGGGCGATATAAGTCATACTGCTTACCAGCATGGCATACTTTGGTTCGGCGGTATTGTTGGATGAAGCGGCCTGGACCGACATTACGCATACGCTTACGCGAGACTGGTTCTACCGCCGTGCTTTGCACACAGGTGGCTGGCGGGTGTCAGTTTCTCCAACTTTAGTTGAACCGAGTGTGGCTACGCCCGGTCCTTGCGAAGGTTAAAACAGCACCAACTTGACAAACTATCGTTGTGGTTTTGATGCGTAGGTGAGATTGGTTCTTACTTAAGCCCGTAGCAGCCACGTAAAACTTGCAACAACAAAGTAGAGGATGTCTAACTTGTTTTTGCAGGGCATGTTGTGATGTGATATGGTCAAGACATGATGCTAAATTTTATTGTATGAGATGATCATGTTTTGTAACCGAGTTATCGGCAACTGGCAGGAGCCATATGGTTGTCACTTTATTGTATGCAATGCAATCGCCCTGTAATGCTTTACTTTATCACTAAGCGGTAGCGATAGTCGTAGAAGCATAAGATTGGCGAGACGACAACGATGCTACGATGGAGATCAAGGTGTCGCGCCGGTGACGATGGTGATCATGATGGTGCTTCGGAGATGGAGATCACAAGATGATGATGGCCATATCATATCACTTATATTGATTGCATGTGATGTTTATCTTTTATGCATCTTATCTTGCTTTGATTGACGGTAGCATTTTAAGATGATCTCTCACTAAATTATCAAGAAGTGTTCTCCCTGAGTATGCACCGTTGCCAAAGTTCGTCGTGCCCAGACACCACGTGATGATCGGGTGTGATAAGCTCTACGTCCATCTACAACGGGTGCAAGCCAGTTTTGCACACGCAGAATACTCGGGTTAAACTTGACGAGCCTAGCATATGCAGATATGGCCTCGGAACACGGAGACCGAAAGGTCGAGCGTGAATCATATAGTAGATATGATCAACATGAGATGTTCACCATTGAAAACTAATCCATTTCACGTGATGATCGGTTATGGTTTAGTTGAATTTGGATCACATGATCACTTAGAGGATTAGAGGGATATCTATCTAAGTGGGAGTTCTTAAGTAATATGATTAATTGAACTTAAATTTATCATGAACTTAGTCCTGGTAGTAT